>NW_014579116.1:10899-27580 GCF_000485595.1 Priapulus caudatus
TGAGACGAGAGAAGACGGAAAGACAAGGAGAGAGAGGAGAGAGAAAAAGAGCGTTCGTCAAGACTCACAGTAAGTTGGCCAATGCTCAGGCAGCCTGGGTAGTAATCACCACCTCCCCGCGCCGAATGTGTGTGTCATCATGACAGCACAGCAGCACATAGACAGCATAAATACCAGTATCATGTGCACACACAGCAGCGCGCGCGAAATTAACGGAGAGTCCCGCCCTCAAATATTACACCTGATTTACTGTCGGACTCCCTGTGATTTGACATATGAACAGAACGTCGTTGGAGACTCCCTGGAAATCCTGCCATACTAACTAGTTCGTTCCAGAGCCGGCTTCGCGGAATTACCGATTTTTCAGCAAACGTCGCAACAGAAAATTTGGCAGACGTGCAAGCGCATGAATCTTCAAAATAAGCACATGCGTTCATTTGTTAATATCTTTAATTTTGAACTTCAGGAGCGCGTTACTCACTCTGTTTGCCAGCGGTAGGCGAGTCCTGTTGAACTCCCTTGTTCAAAAGCTTAATTTCGACCCCTGGCAACACACATACGCCTCCACTGAAGGCCATCCTGCACGGTGCTGCCGCCGCGTGGCTACTCGAGAAACGTTCAGCGCGATACTTACATCTGAGCTTTAGCCATTTCCAGCTCCTTGCCACAGTGCTGCCACCGCGCTGGCCTGACCGACGAAACGTTCCACGCCGATCATACATTCTAGCTTTTAGCTTTCTCCAGCTCCCTGCACGGTAGTCGTCGCCGACGCGTGGGCTTACTCCCGATGCGGCAAACGTTCACTTTGCCCTGATACTTACATCTAGCTTTAGCTTGCTCCAGCTCCTGCACGTGCTGCCACCGCCCGTGGCTAACCGCACTGGAAACGCTGCACGCCCTGGGATACTTACATCTAGCCTTTAGCTTCTCCAGCTCCTGCACCGTGCTGGCCCACCCGCGTGGCTAACCGACGGGGAAACGTCCACGCCCTGATACTTACATGCTAACTTAGCTTGCTCCCAACTCTTGCCACGGTGCTGCCACCGCCGTGGCCTACCCGACGGAAACGTTCACCCGCGTTGAACTTAGCATCTACACTTTAGCTTTTCCAGCCCTGCACGGTGCTGCCACCGCGTTGGCACCCGAGTGGAAACGTTCTACGCCGATACTTACAGCTAGTTTTAGCCTTCTCCAGCTCGCTGCCACGGTGAGCCTGTGTTTGCCTCCATGCAGCCTCTCCAGTTCTTGCCCAGACGATCTCCGCCAGCTGCCCGCTGCTCCTCCAGCCGGGCATGCTGCAGCTCGTGCCACCTGGCAGAACACAACCTGGTGTCAGCAGATGGCAACGCGCGACGGCCAAACTAGCGTTTTCACTGTCAACAGCTTGATTCGCGTCACATCCTTATAAGTACTTAATTACTTATCTTTTTATTTATTATTTTTTATTACTTAAGTTAGTTAAATTACTTTAAGTTACTTAAATCTATTCTCCTTCGCTAGAATTTAATAGTCGGAGACGAGGAAAAGAGGCGGTGTTGGGGAGGCCGTTTGAATGTCAACTACGTGCATGTCACTCGTGACTTACAAGCCGGACACACACACACACACACACACACTCCTACTGTTTCATACACCTCTACATTATCATTGTTCCGCCAGAATTTACGACACTCAAGCTTTTCAGCATTCCTATTTGAGTTAACCTAGTCGTATATATATTCCAGCATGATCCGTTATGGCTCTCAGTTATTTGGCCGGCGCCCGAATTGATGTATTGTACGTCGATGGTAGCGACAAGATAATTTGAGATAACAGAGGATAAAATAATTTCTTTGGCTAAAAGCATCTGAAAGGCAGCAAGCTATAGGTCTAGAAGACGTTGCTTTCTCCTCATGTTACCCTCCAGCCCCACCCACCATCTCCCCTTATAATCCCCTTCTACGTACTAGGATGAAGCTAATTGGGCTGCCACCCTCAGAAATCAAGCGTGTTTACAGAGATAACGCTAATCCAGGCGTACCGCCCCCTGACGCGAATTATTACCCCACCGAATCCACAACCTGCTAGCCGATTACAGCGCATACTGCCCGAGCACGGCTACCGGTTCGGCTTCACAGGACTACAACAAAAACTAACTGCCCCTAACTAAACGCAGTAGCGATCGAGGGGCGTCTAGGCAGTGTGCGAAGACACCACACGGTACACGCGCGACCGATGCTGCACGGGATACTGCAAGCGGATGTGCCGCGGATTGTGCACGCGTATGACGGCGCGTGGATGCCGCCGCGGACGGATCTCTGGGCGGATGCTGCGCACGGGATGCGGCCGCGGATGGCCTGCACAGAGGCTGCGCGGATACGTGCGGATGCGCGCCGCGGACTCGCTGCCGCGCGGGTGGATGCTGCACGGATGCTGCACGAATGCGGCGTGGAGCGCGCCGGATACTGCACGGATGCTGCCACGGATGCTGCGCGAATGGCGCAGTGAGCATTGGGATGCTAATCGCACGACTGGCAGCGGGTGACGAAGGGCGATGGCAGAGTCGCTAACACAGACTATGGACACCGCATCATCGCGCACACAACGCTCGACTTTCTGATTCTAGACGAAAAAGAAAACACCGTGCCAATGCGGGGCGCGCATAAAATGAAAAGTATAATGCGGCGACAACAACTGCCATCAGACAAAGTTGTTTGCGCGCGAGAGAGCGTGGGAGCGCCGAGATGAATGACAGAAGGCCTGTTGTTGCTAGACAATCGAAATCAGATGGCAAGCCACATACTGGACCGATGAGAGCTGACAGTGTGGGTCATGAGGAGAGATCGAGAGAGAGTGAATGAGCACCTTACGCTCATGTCCCTGTATCAGTAATGGTCCGCGCGGGTGTTTTGCCATCCCCATGCGCAACAGAACACAATCTGTTGAATATCACATCTCGCGCTGACTGGCCGCCCCCCCGGCCAACCATCCGACTGCTCCGCTCCGTCCGACAACCGTCCGTACTCCGACGATCGAACGTCCGTCCGTCAGACCGACGTCCGAACAGGCTGCCATAACAACCAAACGCCATAGTGTTTTTTTTCAAATTGTTGACCACGTGAACACATACTAAGCGCAATATTTTTCCGTGTCGCACGAGCAAATGAGATATCGCCTAGGCGCGCCAGGGTCTCATGAAGACAACAGCGTATTGCAAGACTTGCCACCAGCGAGAGCTCCCTCAGAGTACCAAATAACTAGATTGTCAATTGACAAGTAGCAGGGAAAACCCCACCACGACGGGGATATTAGTTTAAATGATTTGCCTGACATTAAATCTACGCGACCCTGGGTGCCCCATTTTTAAAAGCAGAGATTTAGTAATTAACGTTAGTCATATACATGAAGTTTTTCTCCATAGACCGTTCACACTGGAAGACATTGTAAGATGGTTACGAAAATGAAAACATCCTAGCAAATCGTACCGTTTTCACCTCAATCAATATTCTCTCATAAGGTCTAATTCAAGACCAACTGTTAAGATTAATGCTTGTTTCTGACATACCCGGCCCGCGGGTACTACTAGCAACGAACTAGCCAGGAACGCAGATTCTCACGTCCCACGCTACGAAGCACGACAGCCAGCATAGATTACACTGAAGTTCACACCCTCCCATGTCGAGATGTTACTCTGAGGCGAGAATGCTGGCGAGCCGAAGGCAAGAACAAATGCCGATCAGCAAATAATGCGACCCGCGTGAATCGCCACGCCGTAAAAAAAACAACTCACGACACGCGAACGACGAGCAAATTCCGGCTGTCTCCCGAGGGAGGGGCGTGCAAGCTCATCGCAGCATTAATCCGGCGCGCAGTTAGCAACATGCTGAATGTGAGAGCAAACAGAGCAAGCTGCCACGAATAAAGAGGGGTTAGGCACATTGCCCTACGCAGGTCCACTGTTAGTGAGCGCTGAGACGTGCGCCCCTACATCACCTGCCTCCCCCCCGCCGCCACACCCCGCCCACGGATCCCCCCCCGGTCGCCACCACCCCCCTGCCCGCCACCACCATGTCATTATATATTTGTCCCCTGCCTACATCGTTATGATATATATATCCCTCCTCGATACAAAATTGCTGTATTACTCCCTCCTACAGAGTCGTTATATTATCTCCGCCCTCCTACAAGTCCTGTATATATCTCCTCCTCCTACATGTGCTAATATATCTCCGCCCCATCCTACTAATGTCCTTATATATCTCCCCCCTCCTACAAGGTCCTTATATATCCCCCCCTCCTACAAGTCCTTTATATATCTCCCCCTCCTACATGTCTTTATATATCTCCCCCCTCCTACAAGTCCTTATATATCTCCCCCACTCCTGCCAAGTCTTTTATATATCATCCCCACCTCCTACAAGGTTCCTGTATATATCTCCCCCTCCTACATGTCTTTATATATCTCCCCCTCCCCCTCCTACATGTCTTTATATATCTCCCTCTCCCCCACGATACCTTCCCCCTCCTACAGTCTTTTATAATCTCCCACCTCTACAAGTCCTTATAGATCTTCCCCTCTACAACCGTGTCGTTTATATATTCTCCCCTCCCCCTCCTACATGTCTTTATATATCTCCCCCTCCCCCTCCTATCATGTCTTTATATAGTCTCCCCTCCCCCTCCACATGTCCTTTTATATCTCCCTCTCCCCACGATAACCTTCCCTCATACCATGTCTTTATTATATCTCCCCCTCCCCCACAATACCTTCCCCCTCCTGACATGTCTTTATATATCTGGCCCTCCCACGGATACCTCCTCGCCTCCTCCTAACACAAGTCCGCTACACACCCTCCCTTCAACGAGATCACAGTCGAGCGCGCCGTCTGCGCCTCCGACGACGACCGACCACGTACCCAGTACCCCCCCGCCACCCCCCCCCCCCAGCGTCGCGCGCGGTCGTCCGCCGCGGCAACCCGCCTACGCTTGATCTGCGCGACGGCCGGTGATGACGTGATTGGGCGCGCTCGACGTTGCCGAGCATCTCGTAGTCTTCAGCTTCTGCACGCGCCTCGGCGCAGGGTGCCGGTCGCAGGCTCTCTCCTCACGGCGCGACGAGGTTTTCGTACGCGTTACTCGAGTCACCGATGCGATGGTTGAGATCAGCCTGCTCCGTCTCCAGCTGCGGTCACCTGTCCTTGCAGCTTTGGAACTGTGGGAGGAGAGGTATGGGAGAGGGAGGAGAGATATAGAAGGGAATGTTTAGGCTTCAGTTAGTTTCTTGCCCTGGTTTTTTTTATCTTGCTTTATCTCTCTCTCTCTCTCTCTCTCTCTATCTCGCTCGTCGCTCCCTCTCTCTTTTCTATCTCTCTTCTGCTGCTCATGTATCTCACTCTTATTCTTCGCCAAGCCCTCGCTTTCGTCTGTCTGCTCTGTCTCTCTCTCTTCTCTCTCTCTCTCTCTCTCTCTCTCTTCTCGCTCTCGCTCTCGCTCTCGCCTCTCGATCCGCTCTCTCTCTCGGTGTGTTTGTGTTTGTGTTTGTGCTTGTGTGCATGAGTGTACAGATGCTATTGTGCGTGCCTGCATGCGCGTGACACCGGTCGTCAAGTCAAACTTAAAAGTTAGCCAGGCAGCATACAGAGAATAGAAGCAAAATAGTAGTGGATGTCACACCGCCACTGAATTATAAATCTAACAAAAGCACACGCTTAACTTTGCCCCCCCCCCCCCCGCAGGAGGAGATGGACCTTAAAGTTCTGCAATTCCAAAACAAGAAGCTGGCCCAGCGGCTAGAGCAGCGGCGTCGGATAGAGGAGGATCTGAGAAACAGGATCGAGCAGCTGGAGAAACGGCAGACGACAGACGACGCCGTCATGTGCATCGTCAACAGATACTGGAATCAGGTACGGCCATGCCTGTGCATAGCAGTCAGCATAAGGGAACTGCTAGAAAAGTGTCCTTCTACAGGCAGGTGTCTATTTCATAGAGGGTGTATCATATGCGACTGCTGCTGCAAGGAAAGTGTCAAAAAAGGCGCTTGTTATTCTCGCGGTCGGGAAACGGACGGGACGCGTTTGCGAAATTCACGAAAATTAAACCACCGCGAAATATACAGCGTATACAATATTATCATTGCCTTGATGAGAGTCATTTCTAACATAGCCGTGTTCCTCTCGACATTTCTTCTGTTTGATTCGTGACACGTGTGTGTAATCCTCGTTATCGTTTCAGTTGGACGAGGACATGCGCGTTGTGCTGCAGCGATTCGACTGGGAGGTAGCTGATGAGAGTGAAGACAAAGGTGCGTGTCTCTGTCAGGAAAAAAAAATCTGTCACAAAACTTAAGATGACTATTGCGAGATTTTTGCTCAGAAAAACTAAATATAGCTGAATATATTCTCACCTGACAGCGAAAATATTACTGATTACGCCAACATTAAAAATACTAAGATTTTATGCAGTTATAGCATAGAAAATTGGATATGAACACATCTTAACAGCAATGCATTTTATCGTGTCGCGACAATGCCTAATGGGAGAATTGGTAAACTTGTATTTGTGTCGGTGATTAATTGAAAACAAGTGCATGATTTGAGAGAGCCATGCTTTGTCTATGGCAGATAAGCGGTGGCGCCACAAGCTAATCCACACTTCCGCCTAGTTCAAGATAACAGAAAACGAATGTTTACGAAACTAGTTCGAAACCAGTAGTTCGAAACTGGCAGTTTTTGGTGAATACGAAGGTTCTAAGACATTTTATTGTTACTCTAGACAATTGCTGTTACTCAAGCAATAACGGTAGGTGTCATGAAAGTGTAGAAACCACTGGAAAATTCTCGCAATAATCGCTTTAAAATACGGTTGTTGCTGGCTGTTAGGTGAATTCTCCCATCGAGGGAGCGGTTACGCATTCAGCTCAGGATATATTCACGCACAGACAGATTGCTTGTGAAGCCTAAACACAATTCTGTATCAAGAGCAATTTGACGACAACCCACAGCACTCGACTCACTATAGATAGATAGATAGATAATAGGTTTATTGCAAAACTAGTGTTAACAACGTTACAATTAAAATAAATTTTGCAAACAAGATATCATCAGGCAGTATAAAACTGAAATTGATAATATTTACAATAATATATGTCTCATGGTAAGACATAGATATCACTTAAAATGTAGTTTTTTTTTTTTTTTTTTTTTTTTTATTTTTTTTTTTTTATTTTTTGTTTTTTTTTTTTTATTTTTTTTTTTTTTTTTTTTTTTTTGGTTCGTAAAATTTATAGTCACTAAACTAAAAGCCATCTTAGAATATATTAATTAAATTTAAACAATGACGTGATACTTAGTCAAAAATAGTTACAATTTAAAAATCGAGAAAAAATAAAGATATAGATTCTTACTTGTTGGAAGTGGGGTGATGAAACTGACATTTTCACCGCGCGTGTCGCATTCAGACTAACAGTTAAAGCGTTGTGCGTTCACTGCCACGCTCAAATCGCTGATTACTTATCGTCGTGGTGAACGTTACAACAATTGCTGTATTCAGGCAACGAAACCCACCGCCACCGTCCCGGGCTCCTAAATCGCGTAGGCGTGAAAAACTGATGACCCTTTGAACCTGTTGCGGCAGATAGAGGAGCGAGGAGCTGACTCGCTTCTCGCCGAGTCGCCTGTCGACAGATACGCGGCACGGGCCGCAACGAGCTCGACGCAGAAGGCTGACGCCAGCGCGTGCAGTCTCCAGAGCGGAGCTCGCGCGCCGTCGCATAGGTGATGCAAGTGCTTTCGAGCCCGGCAAGCTGGCAAAATAAAGCGAATACCGAGAAGCTCGTTCAAGGACCGCTGCGGGGGAAGCAGCGAGTGCGTCACGCGAGCCGACATCAAGCCTGCAAGGAAGGTGAGCCGCCTGTTGTCTTGTTTGTTGTTGCCCAGGCGATGAGGGCGTCTGCCGGAGTGTGACGTGTTCGCCCTGGAGGACGTGGCTTGGTGTGGTGCGTTAAAACAGAGTGGGATTCGTCGCGCGAAGTAAAATTTATGGTATGTTTCATAATATAATCTCCGACACGAATATATGTATAACTATATATATACTGGCTACATCTAGTGGCAGGCAGTGTAGCGTAGCATCTTAGCATATATGTATATACTCACGTGGCGTGGAAGTTGCACGGGTTTACTTGTGTTCAGCGTGAACCGGCAGAGACGGTTGTGGAGGAGGGGGAAGGAGAAGAAAGGAATGAATGAGCAGAAGCAGGAGGAAAAGAAGGAGAACGAGGAGGTAGACAAAGAGATGCAAGGCGCAGCTGACTTTTGATGAGTTCGTAGCAGGGAGGAGATGCATCTCGCTGGGCAGAGGAGAGCAAGAAATCTACATATCCGCGTTGTGACAATCCGTTGACGGACGAAAAACACAGGAACATGTCGCATCAATGCGAGTCGCGTCCTAGTCAGCGTAGATGTGGCGAACTGCAATATCTTTGCGATGGCTTAATAGTGGTGTCCATATTATGAACTACATTTCATTCAAATATATTTGCGAAAATGCATTATACATATATGTGGGGAGAGAGCGAGCGAGAGCGAGAGCAGGTGAGAGAGAGAGAGAGAGATAGAGAGAGAGAGGAGAGAGAGAGAGAGAGAGAGAGGAAGAGAGAGAGGAGGCGAGATGCGAAGAGCGAGAAGGCGAGAGCGAGGCGAGAAGAGAGAGAGAGAAGCGAGACGAGAAGAGGAGAGAGAGAGAGAGAAGAGAGCAAGACAGAGAAGCAGCAGATTAGAGAGAGAGGGAGATGAGACGAGAGAAGACGATAATGAGAGGAGAGATAACAGAAGCGAGCAGGAAGGGAGTGGCGCAGAGAGATAAGATGAGACAGTGACGAAGAGAGAGTAGAGAAAGAGAGAGGGAGCGTGAGAGCGAGATAGAGGAGAGAGAGAGAGAGAGTAGAATAAAGCCAAGCACTAAAAAAAACACGCAAGAAACTAACGATGCGCGTAACATTCCCCTTCATATATCTCTCCCTCCTCTTCCCCTACGCTCTCCTCGCCCCACAGTCCAAGAGCTGGCAGGACAAGGTGACGCAGCTTGGAAGGACGGAGAACGCGAAGTTTCAACAAATCGGCATCGGTGACGATCGAGTACGCCGTACGACAACTACGTCGCGCCGCGCGAGAGAAGGCTCGAACCGGCACCGTACGGCCGAGAGCGCTGGGCAGAAGCTGAAGAACTAACGAGATGCATCGGCAACGTCGAGGCGCCCAAGTCACGTCATAACCGGCCGTCGGCGCAGATCAAGGTAGCGGTTGCCGTCGGCGACTACAGCCGAGCGACGGTACGTGGTCGGTCGTCGGTCGAGCGCACGCGCGGCCGAGCTGTGAATCTGTGAGGGAGTGTGTAGCGAGCATTGTAGGAGGAGGGAGAGGTATACGTGGGGGAGCGGGAAGATATAATAAAGTACATGTAGGAGGGGGAAGGTATTGTGAGGTGGAGGAGGGAGATATATAAAGACGATGTAGGAGGGGGAGGGTATCGGTGGGGGAGGGGAGATATATAAAGACAATGTAGAGAGGGGAGGGGGAGATATATAAAGACAATGTAGGAGGGGAGATATATAAGGAGCTTGTAGAGGTGGGAGAATATATAAAGATCTTGGCAGGAGTGGGGGAGATATATAAGGAGCTTGTAGGAGGGGGAGATAATATGAAAAGACCATGTAGGAGGCGGGAAGATATATTAAGACTTGTAGAGGGGGATATATAAGGACTTGTATGGAGGGGGGAGATGATATAAGGATTGTAGGAGGGGGAGATATATAAAGACATGTAGGAGGAGGAGATATATAAGGACTTGTAGGAGGGGAGATATATAACGACTTGTAGGAGGGGGGAGATATACAGCAATTTGTATGAGGAGGGATATATATATATAACATGTAGGAAGGGGAAAATATATAATGACATGGTGGTGGCGGGCGGGGGTGGTGGGCGGCGGGGGTGGTGGCGGACGGGGGGCCGGTGCGTGCGGGTGGTGGGGTCGGGGGAGCAGGTGATGTAGGGGCCACGTCTCACGTCTGCACTACGTGGAGCGCTGCAGTAGGGCATGTGGCCTAACCCCTCTTGTATTCGTGGCAGCTGCTGTTGTTTCGCTCTCACTGATTCGGCTGTTGCTACATCGCTGTATGCTGCGATGAACGCTTGGCCCTGCCCCCTCACGCGGATTGCTGTCGTTCGGCAAATTGTTTTTTTTACGGCGTGCGATTCACAGCAGTCGCATTATTCGCTTGATCGGCATTGTCTTGCTTTCAGGGTCCGCCAGCTTTGCCCTCAGAGTAACATCGTTTCGACATGGAGGGT
Source organism: Priapulus caudatus (assembly GCF_000485595.1). Lineage (NCBI taxonomy): Eukaryota > Metazoa > Priapulida > Priapulimorpha > Priapulimorphida > Priapulidae > Priapulus > Priapulus caudatus. Next base: position 21,228 of record NW_014579116.1, read on the forward strand.
GTGAACTTCAGTGTAAATTATGCTGCTGTCTCTTCGTAGCCTGGGACGTGAGAAATCTGCGTTACTGCTAGTTGTTGGCTAGTAAAGTATCCCGGGCCGTTGTCAGAAACAGCATTAATGCTTAACATTGGGTTCTTTATCTTAGAACCTTTGAGAGAATTTCATTGAGGTAAAGGTACGATTGCTAAGGATTTTTTCATTTTTCGTACTTTACAATGTTCCGTGTGAACGTCGCTTAGGAGAAAAACTTCATGTTATGAACTAAACGTTAATACTATTCTAGTTTAAAAAAATGGCACCTCGGCGTAGATTAATGTCAGGCAATGCATTTACTAATATCCCTCGTGTGGGTTTCCGGCTGCACATGTCAATTGACAATCTAGTAGTTGTAACTACTGAGGAGCTCTGCTGTGCAAGATCTTAGCAAAGCGCTGTGTCGTTCCATCCTGCGCCCGCGTAGCGGATATCTCATTTGCTCGTGCCGACAACGGCGAAAATGATTCGCTTAGTATGTGTTCACGTGTCACATTTGAAAAAAAACACTATCGTTTGTTGATTATCGGGCAGCGAGCCTGTCAACGGTACGGTGCGGTCTGACGACGGACGGTCGATGGCGTTCGACGAAGCGGTGGTGCGGACGGACGAGGACAGTCGGATGTTGGCCGCGCCAGTCAGGCCGAGATGTGATGATTCAAAATGGTGGTGTTCTGTTGCAAGCAACTGGTGCAAACTAACGCGCGACGGCATTTACTGATCACAGGACATGAGCGTAGGTGTGCATTGCACGTCCTCCTGCTCTCTCGCTCATGACCGCCACTGTCAGGCCGTTCTTCATCAGTTGTGCTGGCATCTGGATTCGATTGCCTATGCAGACACAGCCTTCTGTCATTCATCTCGGCGCCGTACACGCTCATCTCGCCGCGCTACACGACTTTGTCTGATGGCATTGTTGTCGCGCCGCATTACTTCATTTTTATCGCGCCGCCCTTGCCAACGGTGTTTTCTTTTCGTCTAGAATAGAAGAGTCGGCGTTGGTTGTGGGGGGCGATGATCGTGTCATAGGTCTGTGTTAGGGGCGAGCTCTGCTACGCCCTTCGTCAGCCCGCTGCCGAGTCGTGCGATTAGCATCCATGCTCACTGCGATCGGCAGCAGCTATCCAGTGCAGCATCCGTGGCAGTATCCTGCGCTGCAGGCTCCCACGCCGCGAGTTGCGTGAGCATCGCGTTGGCGCATCCGCAGCAGCTATCCGCGCCGCATCCGCACCGTATCCGCGCAGCATCTGTGCAGCATCCGCGCCGCATCCGTGCAGCATCCGCGCAGCATCCGCGCCGCATCCGCGCCGCATCCGTGCAGCATCCGCGCAGCATCCGCGCAGTATCCGTGCAGCATCGGTCCGCGTGTACGTGTGTGTCTTCGCCCTGCCTAGACGCCCCTCGTCGCTCTGCGTTTAGTTAGCAGTTAGTTTTTGTTGGTAGTCTGTGAAGCCGACCGTAGCCGTGCTCGCAGTATGCGCTGTATCGGCAGCAGGTTGTGGATAGTGGGGTAAGTATCGCGTCAGGGGCGGTAAGCCTGGATTACGTTATCTCGTGTAAAACGCTTGATTCCTGGAGGGATGGCAGCCATTACTTCATCCTAGTAGTAGAAGGGGATTAAGGGAGGATGGTGGGTGGGGCTGGGAGGGTATGAGGAGAAGACGTCTCTAGACTACTATTCTGCCTTTATGCTTTTACCAGAAATTATTTATCCTCAGGTATCTCAAATATCTTGTAGATACATCGACGTACAATACATCATTCGGCCAAATAACTGAGAGCATACGGATATGTGGAATATATATACGATAGGTTAACTAATAGAATGCTGAAAACAGCTTGAGTGTCGTAAATTCTGGGGAATGTAATGTAGAGGTAGTATGAACAGTAGGAGTGTGTGTGTGTGTGTGTGTGTGTGTCCGGCTGTAGTCACGATGACATCGTAGTTGACTCGTAAACCCTCCCCAACACCTCTTTTCTCCACGACTATTAAATTCTAAGCCGAAGTAGATTAAGTAATTAAAGTAATTAAAATAATTAAGTAATAAAAAATAATAAATAAAAGATAAGTAATTAAGTAATTAAGGATGTGACGCGAATAAGTGTCTGAAGTGAAAACGCTAGGTTTGCCGTCGAGCGTTGCCATCTGCTGACACCAGGTGTCTCTGCAGGTGCAGGAGCTGCAGCATGAGCTGGAGGAGCAGCGGCAGCTGGCGGAGAATCGTCTGCAAGAACTGGAGAAGCTGCATGAGCAACACAAGGTCACCGTGCAGGAGCTGGAGAAGCTAAAGCTAGATGTAAGTATCGCGCGTGAACGTTTCCTCGGGTAGCCACGCGGTGGCAGCACCGTGCAGGAGCTGGAAAAGCTAAAGTTAGATGTAAGTATCACGCGTGAACGTTTCCTCGGGTAGCCACGCGGGCGGGGGGGAGCAGGTGATGTAGGGGGCCACGTCTCACGCTCACTACGTGGACCTGCAGTAGGGCATGTGCCTAACCCCTCTTTATTCGTGGCAGCTGCTCTGTTCGCTCTCACATTCGCTGTTGCTACTCGCTTATGCTGCGATGACGCTTGGCCCCTCCCCCTCACGCCGGAATTGCTGTCGTTCGCTTGTTTTTTTTACGGCGTGCGGATTCACGCGTCGCATTATTCGCTTGATCGGCATTGTTCTTGCTTCGGTCGCCAGCTTTCCCTCAGAGTAACATCTCGACATGGGAGGGTGTGAACTTCAGTGTAAATTATGCTGCTGTCTCTTCGTAGCCTGGGACGTGAGAAATCTGGCGTTACTGCTAGTTGTTGCTAGTAGTACCCGGGGGCCGTTGTCAGAAACAGCATTAATCTTAACATTGGTCTTAACTTAGACCTTTGAGAGAATTTGATTGAGGTAAAGGTACGATTTGCTAGGATTTTTCATTTTCGTAACTTTACAATGTTCCGTGTGAACGGTCTAGGAGAAAAACTTCATGTTATGACTAACGTTAATACTAATTCTGTTTTTAAAAATGGCACCTCGCGTAGATTTAATGTCAGGCAAATCATTTACTAATATCCCCTCGTGGTGGGTTTTCCCTGCTACTGTCAATTGACAATCTAGTAGTTGGTACTCTGAGGGAGCTCTGCTGGTGGCAGTCTTAGCAAACGCTGTTGTCGTTCATCCCTGGCGCCGCCTAGCGATATCTCATTTGCTCGTGCGACCACGGCGAAAATATTCGCTTAGTATGTGTTCACGTGGTCACATTTGAAAAAAAACACTATGCGTTTGTTGATTATCGCATGCTGTCGGACGGTCGGTCTGACGGACGGACGGTCGATCGGTCGGACGGACGGTTGGTCGGACGGACGGACAGTCGGATGGTTGGCCGGCCGGCCAGTCAGGCGAGATGTGATATTCAAAGATCTGTGTTCTGTTGCAGCAACTGTGCAACTACGCCGGACCATTACTGATACAGGACATGAGCGTAGGTGTCATTCACTCTCTCTCTCTCTCCTCATGACCCACACTGTCAGCCTCTCATCAGTTGTGCTGCCATCTGGATTCGATTCCTAGCAACAACAGCCTTCTGTCATTCATCTCGGCGCTCACACGCTCTCTCGCGCGCACACTTTGTCTGATGCATTGTTGTCCGCCGCATTACTTTCATTTTTATCCCCCCCTTGCCACGGTGTTTTCTTTTCGTCTAGAATAGAAAGTCGGCGTTGTGTGCGATGATCGTGTCATAGTCTGTGTTAGCGACTCTGCCTCGCCCTTCGTCACCCGCTGCCAGTCGTGCGATTAGCATCCCAATGCTCACTGCATTCGCGCAGCATCCGTGCAGCATCCGTGCAGTATCCGCGCCGCCTCCACGCCGCATTCGTGCAGCATCCGTGCAGCATCCGCGCAGCATCCGCGCCGCATCCGCACCGTATCCGCGCAGCATCTGTGCAGCATCCGCGCCGCATCCGTGCAGCATCCGCGCAGCATCCGCGCCGCATCCGCACCGTATCCGCGCAGCATCTGTGCAGCATCCGCGTATCGCGTGCAGGCATCGGCTCCGCGTGTACGTGTGTGTCTTCGCGCCTGCCTAGCACCCGCCTGCGTCGCTCTGGCGGTTTAGTTAGCAGTTAGTTTTTTGTTGGTAGTCTGTGAAGCCGACCGTAGCCGTGCTCCGCCGTATGCGCCTGTGATGAGAGGTTGTGGATAGTGGGGTAAGGTATCGGTCAGGGGCGTTTGTAATGGATTACGTTATCTCGTGTAAAACGTGATTCCTGGAGGGATGGCAGCAATTACATTGCATCCTAGTAGTAGAGGGGATTAAGGGAAGGATGGTGGGATGTGGCTGGGAGGGTATGAGGAGAAGATCGTCTGCTAGACTACTATTCTGCCTTTTATGGCTTTTACAGAAATTATTTATCACCTCAAGTTATCTCATATGCTATTGAATACATCGACGTACTAATACATCAATTCGCCAAATAACATGAGAGCAATAGCGGAGTAATGTGGAATATATAATACGATAGTTTAACTAATAGAATGCTGAAAAAAACAGCTTGAGTGTCGTAAATTCTGGGGACTGTAAGTGTAGAGGTATGTATGAACAGTAGGAGTGTGTGTGTGTGTCTGTGTTGTGTGTACCGGCTGGTATCACGCATGACATCGTAGTTGACCGTCGTACCTCCGCCAGCAACTCTTGTTCTCGAACGAACTATTATATATTCTAAGGCCGAACGTAGATTAAGTAATTAAAGTAATGTAAGAATATTAAGTATATAAAAAATATAATAAAAGATAGTAATTAAGGTAATTAAGGATGTTGACGCGAATAAGTGTGCTGAAAGTTAAAACGCTAGGTTTTGCCAGTCAGCGTTTGCCATCTGCTGACACGCAGGTGTCTCTGCAGGTTAGCAGGAGCTGGGCAGCATGACTGGAGGAGAGCAGCGGGCTAGCTTGGCGGAGAGAATCGTCTGCAAGAACTGGAGATAAGCTGCATGAGCAACACTAAGGTCACCGGTGCAGGAGCTAGATGATAGCTAAGGCTAGATGTAAGTATCGCGCGTGAAGCGTTTCCCTCGGTTAGCCACGCGGTGGCAGCACCGTGCAGGAGCTGGAAAACAGCTAAAAGTTAGTATGTAAGTATCCAGCGCGTGAACGTTCGTGGGGTAGCCACGGCGTGGAGCCGCAGTGGGCAAGAGCTGGAGAGCTAAAGTGTAAGATGTAAGTATCAGGCGTGAACGTTTTTCGCTCGGTTAGCGCCAGCGGTGGCAGCACGTGCAGGAGCTGGAGAAGCTAAGGCTAGATGTAAGTATCAAGGCGTGAAACGTTTCGCTCGGTAGCCATACGCGCGTGGCTAGCAGCGTGCTAAAGGAGCTGAGAAGCTAAAGCTAGATGTAAGTAATGCCTAGGCGCTGGGAAAACGTTTTTCTTTCATCGGTAGCACGCGTGTGCAGGCACTGTGCAGGAGCTGAAAAGCTAAGATGTAAGTATCGGCGCCATGGGAACGTTTCCTCGGTGCACGCGGCGGCAGCACCGGCCAGGAATCCTTCAGTGAAAGGCGTATGTGTGTGGCAGGGGTAGAAATTAACTTTTGAAGCAAGGGAGTTGCAAGGCTGCCTAAACGCCTGCAAAAGAGTGAGTACGCCAGTCTGAGTTCAAAATTTAAAGATATTAACAATATAAACGCATGTGTTATTTTGTTTGAAGATTCATGCAGTTGCACGTCTGCAAAATTTTCTTTGACTCATTTGCTGAAAAAAATACGGTATTTCCGCGAAGGCGTGCTCTGGAACGAACTAAGTTCAGTATGGTCAGTAATTTCGCAGGGAGTCTCAACGGACTCTGCATCAATGTCAAATCAGGGAGTCCGACCAGTAATCAGGGAAATATTTGACGGCGGGACTCTCGTTAATTTCGCGCCCTGCTGTGTGTGCACATGATACTAGGTATTATGCTGCTATGTGCCTGTGCTGTCATGAGACACACACACGGCGGGGAGGTGGTGAAACAACCCAGGCTGCCCTGAGCATTGGCCAACTACTGTACTCTGACGAACGCTCTTTCTCTCTCTCTCTGCTCTCTCTCCTCCTCTCATCTTATGCTCTTCTTCCTCCGCTCACTCTCCTTTTTCTTCGTCTTCTCTCTGCTCTCTCTCTCTCTCTGCGTCTCTTATCTCTCTCTCTCTCTCTCTCTCTCTCTCTCTCTCTCTCGTCTCTCTCTCTCTTGCTCTCCTCTCTCTCTCTCTCCGCTCTCATCTCTCTCTCTTTGCTCGTCTCTCTCTCGCTCCTCATCCTCCTCTCCTCTCGTCTCTCTCTCTCTTCTCTCTTTCCTCCTTTTGTCTCTGTTCTC
>NW_014579116.1:27590-28301 GCF_000485595.1 Priapulus caudatus
ATCAGGCGTGAACGTTTCCTCGGTTAGCCACGCGGTGGCAGCACCGTGCAGGAGCTGGAGAAGCTAAAGCTAGATGTAAGTATCAGGCGTGAACGTTTCCTCGGTTAGCCACGCGGTGGCAGCACCGTGCAGGAGCTGGAGAAGCTAAAGCTAGATGTAAGTATCAGGCGTGAACGTTTCCTCGGGTAGCCACGCGGTGGCAGCACTGTGCAGGAGCTGGAAAAGCTAAAGCTAGATGTAAGTATCGCGCATGAACGTTTCCTCGGGTAGCCACGCGGCGGCAGCACCGTGCAGGATGCCTTCAGTGGAGGCGTATGTGTGTGCAGGGGTAGAAATTAACTTTTGAACAAGGGAGTTCAACGGACTCCCTACCCTCAAAAAGAGTGAGTACGCAGTCTGAAGTTCAAAATTAAAGATATTAACAATAACGCATGTGCTTATTTTGAAGATTCATGCGGTTGCACGTCTGCCAAATTTTCTTTGGACATTTGCTGAAAAAATACGGTAATTCCGCGAGGCCGTGCTCTGGAACGAACTAGTTAGTAGGCCTATAGCAGAATTTTCAGGGAGTCACACGGACTCCTGCATATGTCAAATCAGGGAGTATTTGACCAACAGTAAACCGGGGAGTATTTGACTCCGGACCCTGTACATACCTACACATATGCACATCACATACGTACATGTATACATAGAGTCTCATACTCACAT
>NW_014579116.1:29269-35403 GCF_000485595.1 Priapulus caudatus
TCTCTCTCTCTCTCTCTCTCTCTCTCTCTCTCTCTCCCTCTCCCTCTCTTTCTCTCTCTCTCTATCTCTCTCTCCCTCTCTTCCCCTCTGTAAGATCTGTCTATGGTATGATCGAGCAGATGGAGATGCGAGCACATGCGCGCGGTGACGATGATGCGGGGGATGCTGCCTCTCTTTCTAGATCTCCCTTTCTCTCTCTCTTTCTCTCTCTCTTTATTTATCTCATTCTCTCTCTTTCTCGTTTAGGTCTATCTCTGTCGCTTTCCATCTCCTTTTTGCTCTCTCTCTCTCTCTCGCTCTATCATTCTGTATGGTCTGTGTGTCTCTGTCGCTGTATCGTCTCTCTCTGTCTTTGTCTCTGTCTGTTTATCCCTCAATTTCTCACTTCCTTCTTCTTCCCTCTGTCTTTCCCACCCTTCTTCCATCCCTCCCTTCCCCTATCTCAATCTTGTACATGTGTGTGGTACGATCGTGCACGTGTATAATTAATATAAATATTAATATAATATTTAATATACAATATATTATATAAATAATATACATTTATTATAATTATATAATTAAATATTAATTAATATATTGTGCATGGTTGGTTGTCTCACCTCCTCCGTCGCCGCGGCTTGCAGAGCGAGGAACTGGTGTGTCAGAAGAAGCTGCGCACGGAGGTGATTCAGCTCGAGGACGCGCTCACGCAGGTGCGCAAGGAGTACGAGATGCTGCGCATCGAGTTTGAGCAGAACCTCGTCGCTAACGAGCAGACAGGTGAGTGAAGCCCCAAAGTCCCATTGTACAGACAGGTAAGTGAAGCCCTGCTGTGCAGACAGGTAAGTGAAGCCCTGCTGTAAGGTAAGTGAAGCCCTGCTGTGCAGACAGGTAAGTGAAGCCCTGCTGTACAGACAGGTAAGTGAAGCCCTGCTGTGCAGACAGGTGAGTGAAGCCCTGCTGTGCAGACAGGTGAGTGAAGTGTAAAAAATAATAATAACAAATAATGTGATTCGCCAGGCGTGAGCGGGGTGAGCTAGTGGGTGGAGATCGTGCGCGGCATGGAGGTGTTACAGGGCTTCGTTTCATGTGCAGGACCAATCAACAAGGAGATGAGACACCTGATCACGAGTTTGCAGACGAACAACCAGCAGCTGAAGGGTGAGGTCGCTCGCTACAAGAAGAAGTGGAGGGAGGCGCAGTCAGAGCTGAACAAGGTACGAGCACAGCAGCTGTAGCAACAGCAGTAGCAGCAGCAGCAGTAGCAGCAGCAGTAGCAGCAGCAGCAGCAGTAGCAGCAGCAGTAGCAGTAGCAGCAGCAGCAGCAGTAGTAGCAGTAGCAGTAGCAGCAGCAGCAGTAGCAGCAGCAGCAGCAGTAGCAGCAGCAGTAGCAGTAGCAGCAGCAGCTGTAGCAACAGCAGTAGCAGCTGTAGCAACAGCAGCAGCAGCAGTAGCAGCAGCAGCAGTAGATCACAGCCTCCCATTCCCCATATTTGTTTCAGATAAAGGCGTTGGAGCAGCAAGCGAAGCAGCAGAAGGAGTTGGAAGAGAGCGAGGCGAAAACACCGACGGAGGTCAGCGCTGCAGAGAAGGGTGAGAAACCGTCGACCAGCCAGACGGGCGAGGCTCCCAACCAGCAGACGCCCACCAAGGACGGCGGCAAGGAGAAAGACTCGTACGTGCTGCCACCTGTTGATCGCTCGCGGAGATTTTTTCCCCAACACTCGCGCGATTTTGTGTGTGCAGCATATTGCAGAGGTGTAACTCACAGACGTAATTGAAAAAGTGTAGTAGTTTTTTTGTTGTTTTTTTTCTAGAATTTTTCTAGAATTATTTTACTAGAATAGATTCTAATTGGTCGTATTGATATTGGAAGTACTGGTAGTGCAGCGCGTGTTGGAGGTAACTGCAGTGAAACAGACGTTCGCTTGTTCACGGCGTACGACACTGTTTCTTCCTCGCGTGTTGCAGAGAGAAGGAGAAGGAGGACGCTCCCGTCGTTCAGGTGAAGAAGGAGAGAGTGACGGAATACGATCGCGAGAGGGAGCGACACGATCGGCACGACAAACAGATAAAGCAGGAGAAGCAGACGAAGCAGGAGCGCCATGAGAAGATCCGTGTGAAGGTAGCGCCATCTGTCACCATTAATAATAAATAAATCATGAATAGTAATAAATATTGTAATAATTGTGCTAAGCCAGTGTAAGCGGATGCCTGGATTGTCTCTACGTGACACGGTAATACTCAGTGTGTGTTCTGGTTGGTGTTTTCTGGTTGATGCTAGTAACATAATAGGTATTTCTTATCAGGCACGTGCTCAAGTGCGTAATTTGTCTCCTCTTGTTTCCGTCGAAAAAAGGAGGAGCCCTGTGTACGGAAGGAGAAGGAGAGGCACGATCGGAGACGGGAGCAGCACGACGCGCACGAGAGGGACGATAGGGATAACGGGAAGCCGGAGAGCGAAGTCATCAAAATGCTCAAAGTGGACCTCAAGTATGCCGTGCATGGTTAAAGCAGTGATATTGCATGTATTACCAACCGTTCTCGTATTTTCTCGATCATTCTGGTACCTGCCGGCACTCCTTGCGTAACACCAGGTGTAGACAGCAAGGCTAACGTGTCTTAACAACACTCGCACATGATTTTCACCGACCTGCGATGTTCAGAGTAGATTCGTCTGCATGCGTCAGCATCAGTAGCACGTGATCCTTTGGTGCATCGCACGCACGTGAGACTTTGCGGTACTTTGCTACTAAGCAGAATGTTTAGAATTCCCCTAGTGCAGCAGTGATTGGCTAGAGCTGTCTATTAGTCATTGCGGGGCGGACGGGTGATTTTTAGCTCACCTTGACATCGTCAAGTTGAGCTATTGCCATGGGTCGTCGTCCGTCCGTCCGTCCGTCCGTCAACATTTGGTTTCGGTCAACGATAACTCAGGAACCGTTTGACCCACATGTTTGAAATTGGGTGTAGTTGTTACTGCTATGCTCCCATATGGAACGTCCTATTTTTAAGCACGCCAGTCGACGTACTTTCGAGCCACGGCAATTTTTTGGCAAAAATGGGAATTGCCATTATTCAGTTCAGGTTCAACGGATTTTGCTCATTTTTGGTATGTGAATGAATAAGGGCTAGGGGTTTTGATATTTAAAAAAAAATTATGCAAATTAGGTGGGGTTTGGCAATTATATAGCATATTATATAAACACAAACAGTCTGTGGTGTCACACTCGTCTGGTTCGTTTTACAAGATTTCATTGACAATATCTTTAATGCAAAATTGGTATTTCCTCTCCACTCTGCCGATAAAACGTCTATATTAGAGTAAAGATTTACAAAACATGTCGGAACGCAGCATAACCTATTTATTTCAAGCGCCATCACTACAAAGCGAGTATAGCGCCATCTACGGTCACAAATTGTGATTCATTTTGGTTTATAAATTATTATTGCGATATACAGAGGGCAATCGTTTCTATAATGTACGTCGATGGTTTGTCAATTAAAACTGACTTCTTCTTACTCACTCATTTGTGTCCTTCTTTGTGGTGAGCTACAGTGTCATTGACACTTTCATTCACATCAGGGTGAAGGATTGATTTGCTAATTGATCGTGATTTCCTGACTGCAGGAAAGCCTGGGAGCAGAACAAGGAGATGAAACTACTGCTGGACATGTACAAAGGCTCGGCGAAGGAACAACGCGACAAAGTGCAGGTGAGAGAAAGATTCTGCCCGATATACTGTATGTCGTGACAAATCCACCTTCAGTCCCTCAACTCCATTCCACCTGATGACGAGAATCCAAATCGCACGCCACGAGCCTTATTCATTGCATTGGGGCCTTATTTTAAATAATAATAAGAGTAGCCGAAAATAAAACGTGTCTATTTCACATATTTTGTGACAAAAAACAATGGGGTGAGATTTTAGCCTACCAAATTGAATTTCAACCTGGTTTTAAATAGTTTTTGTGTAGGTAATACATTTTAATTAGGTACGAAGATTTTCTAGGAATGACTACTATAATGTGTCTAGACAGTAAAGGTACTGTAAGATTTTGAGCAGGTTAAATAGCTTTCGATAGCTTTTAAGTTAGTTAAGTTAAGTTGACCCGGCAAACGAAACGATCCTCGTTCCCGGCAGCTGATGGCGGCTGAGAAGAAGGCGAAGGCAGACATCGACGAGCTGAGGAACCAGGTTCGTCGCTACCAGGAGAGCGAACGCAAGGAGCGGAAGCGGCTTGCAGACGACGACGCGATGCGTAAGATCCGCACGATGGAGGAACAGATACAGTCGCTGCAGGGCAAGCTAACCGGCTGCAAGCAGGTAAGAGGGGACACTGTGGGAGCGGGAGCGGGAAACGTGCGCTGGCATGTATCAGTCGCTGGAGAAGTGTCTGTGTGTGCGTGCGTGCATGCATGCATGCATGCATGCGTGTGTGCGCGTGTATGTGTGTGCGTGCGTGAGCGTGCGTGCGTAAGCATGCATGCGTGCGTGCGTGTGTGTGTACGCGTGTATGTGAGTGCGTGCGTTTGAGCGCGTGCGTGAGCGTGCGTGCGTAATACCCCCGTCACACCGGGGTGGCGTCCTTACTGCGCTGCTATGGCGACGGAAAATGGGCCCAGAGCGCGCCAAGGTCGCCATAAGCGTGGTATAAGCGTGGTGGAAACGCCAGACATCGTGGTGTGGTCGCCATGGTCGCCAATGATCGCCGAGTCACGGCGTTTGTTTTGAGCATGTTCAAAACAAATGCCAAGGTTCGGCGATCTGACCTGGAACGCGGTGAGAACGCGGTGGGGTCGCGAAGGTCGTGAGACAAGCGTCGTAACATCTCCATAAACGTAGTACACGCGCAGTACACGCGTGGCAAAGACGCTGCAAAAATGGTAACATTTTCAACAGCGAATTCATGGATCTGTCTCATCCGATCTGCCGATCTGTTTCATGCCGATCTGTCTCGGCCAGGGCCACGGTCTCGGCCTCTGGTAGCTTGTTTCTTCGGCATCGTGTTTCTACTCAGCAAACGCACAACTATACAGTTAAAATTTCCGAAAATCTGACCAGCTTATATAGTCGCCGTGAGAACGGGGTAGAAACGCCGTGCAGTCGCGATACACGTAGAAGACGCGTGGTAAGAACCCCATTAGCGTGATGAGAGCGCCGCGGGAACGCCGGTGATCGCCGTTGCCAAGCCCATAGATCTCAATAGAAACGCCATAAGACTGGTCGTGCCGGTCCAGTGGGTTGGACGGGGGTATAAGCGTGCAGCATGCGTGGTGCAGTGTTTTGTAGTGTGGTCTATGATGGTGCGCTGTGCGTCCAGTTCGTGTGTGTGTGTGTGGATGGCTGTGCACATGCCAACGAGGGGTCTGATCGATGGGTTTTGCGAGTTGCCGGTTGACGGCAGGAGCGAGGGTGCACTGCTGGGCGACATGATTGACGGCGGGCAGGCGTTGAGGGACATGCACTAGAGAGCAGAACACACGGCCTCGCTGCAGCGGCTGAGGAGAGAAGGCGGACGCGGCTTCAAGCGTTCATGTCAGTAACTCTGCGCACACATCAATTACGCACGCCACTCACAATCGATTGCTCGCACCACCCACGCACGCGCACGCACACTCACACTCATGCTCGCACACACCCACGCACGCACGCACACTCACACTCATGCTCGCACACACCCACGCACGCACGCACACTCACACTCATGCTCGCACATCAGCCCACGGCACGCACGCACACACATTTCATGTCGCACAACGACCGCACGCACGCACCTCACACTCTGCTCGCACACACACGCACGCACGCGAATACATCATTGCTCGCACCCCCGGCACGCCGCACCTCACACTCTGCTCGCACGACAGGCCACGCCCGCACACCACTTTCACCACTCGATGCTCGCACAACCACGCGACGCACGCACACTCAACTCGATGCATCGGCTGACACACCCACGCAGCGGCCGAACACGTGCACACTCGGATCGCGCGACACCCCACGCGACGCTCACGCACACTCCAACACTCGTGCATGCTCGCACACACCCCACGCATACGCACGCTACGACTCACAATCATGCGTCGCACACACCACGCACGCGTACGCACAACTCACAATCATGCTGCACACACCACGCGACGCATC
>NW_014579116.1:35413-43263 GCF_000485595.1 Priapulus caudatus
CGCACACACCCACGCACGCACGCACACTCACACTCATGCTCGCACACACCCACGCACGCATGCACACTCACACTCATGCTCGCGCGCACGCATGCTCGCACACGAACGCTTGCACACTCACACTCATGCTCGCATACACGCACGCATACACGCACACACCTGTTGTCTTCGCTTTAATAAAAAAAATCTTAGGGCACCACGGCATAAGTTGGGAGTGGGACGGGAGCAAATATTACATTTAAATCAGGCTTATCAAGACCAGTGACCTTTAAAGAACCTTGGAACAAAGAGGGATACATACCCTACATACGATTTACGGGAATGGCACAGAAGCAAACTAGGTACATTTTTTGTCTCGTGTCTCATATGTCTCGCGCGTCTCACGCATGTCGCGTCTCGTGTCTCACACAACTCGCGTCTCGTGTCTCACGCGTCTCTTGACTCACACGTCTCGTGTCTCACATGTCTCGCGTCTCACATGTCTTGCGTCTTGCGTCTCACGCGTCTCGCGTCTCGCGCCGTCTCGCTTGCAGCGGATCAAATCGAACCAGATACACAAGCTGTTGAAGGAGGAGAAGGACATGATTATAGACCAGGTGGAAACGCTGCAGCATCAGGTGAACGCGCAGAATCAGGTCGTGCGCAAGCTGGAGGAGAAGGAGCAGCTGCTGCAGAACAACCTAGCCACCCTCGAGAAGGAACTCAGGTGAGAGAGAAGGTGATGGAGGGAGGAGAGAAGGTGATGGAGTGAGGAGAGAGATGATGGAGGGAGGAGAGGGGTGAGAGAAGGTGATGGAGTGAGAAGAGGGGTGAGAGAAGGTGATGGAGTGAGGAGAGGGGTGAGAGAAGGTGATGGAGTGAGGAGAGGGGTGATGGATTGAGGAGAGGGGTGAGAGAGGGTGATGGAGGGAGGAGAGGGGTGAGAGAAGGTGATGGAGTGAAGAGAGGGGTGATAGAGTGAGGTGAGGGGTGAGAGACAGTGATGGAGTGAGGAGAGGGGTCAGAGAAGGTGATGATGGAAGGAGAGAGGTGAAGGGAGGTGTTGGCATGAAAAGAAGGTTGGGAAAAGGTGTTGGTATGAGGAGAGGGGTGAGAGGAGGTGAGGACACATACTCTCTCTCTTTCTGCTGCAGTCTGCGGCATCAGGCGATGGAGATGCACAAGCGTAAGGTGATAGAGAGCGCGCAGTCTTCTCTCCCTCCTTCCCTCCCTCCCTCCTTCCCTCCCTCCCTCCCTCCCTCCCTCCCTCCCCTTCTCTCTCTCTCACATGCTCTCTCTCTCTCTGCTGCAGTCTGCGACAGCAGGCGATGGAGATGCACAAGCGTAAGGCAATAGAGAGCGCGCAGTCTGCAGCCGACCTCAAGCTGCACCTCGACAAGTATGTCGCACAGCTGCGCGAGACCCAGCTCGCCGTCGCCGAGAAGAGCAGCTCCCTCGAGCAGGAGCAGTTCAAGAACAAGCGCATACAGGTAGGGGGTGCCGCTGAGGGGGGTAGGGTAGGGAGCGGCGGTAAGAAGAGCAGCTCCCTCGAGCAGGAGCAGTTCAAAAACAAGCGCATACAGGTAGGGGGCGGCGGGTGAGGGGGAGGTAGGAGCATCAGTAAGAGGGGTGGGAGGAATGACACTAGTGAGAGAGAGGTAGGGAGGTAGTGCTGGTGAGAGCGCGGGCGGACACGTGTAGTGGGGATGATACAGGATATACATTGAGGGCTGTATTTGGGAAAAACGAGATAAGCATGGGCAGCTAAGAAGGTAAACATAATCTCAACGTTAGAAAATAAATCAGCGATTGCAGAACGAATTTGTTCTCTCTGTTCTTGGTAACCTAACTGATAGTAGTTTTTTTCCATATAACCCTAACGTTTTGCATCTGATGTGCCGGTATATTAGTTTGACATTCCACATTTGAAGCTGGAATCGCTCCTCAATGTGTTTCTGTTGTGCCCACCAGGAGGAGCTGGTGAGTTTGCGCAGAAAGCTAGAGCGGCATAAGAAGATGGAGCTGGCCAGCAGTGCAGACGAAGTTCTGTTAGAGGAGATCAGGGATTACAGGTAGGTGGTGCCACCTATCAGGAGAAAACTAAACTAATCCTTCAGCTAATAACGCCTTCAACCGTAGCCTTGTCAGTTTGTCACGAACTTCGAGGGTCAAGATTTTAACTCGCATAGATAACGGCTTAAACTATAGATATTGCTGTAGATATCATCATCAGCATGTAGCCTGTGTATGCGTGCGTGTGTATTGTCTGTATGTGTGTGCGTGCGTGCGTGCGTGTGTGCAGTGCGTGCGTGCAGTGCGTTCAACATGCACAAATAACCACACAGGCACACGCATGTATGTATTGTCTGTCTGTCGTCTGTGAGCATGCGTGCGCACGTGTGTGTGTGCGTGTGACTGACGTCTGCGTGTCTCTACTCTCTGGCATCCACAGGAACAGCTGACGTGCCCGTCGTGCAAGACGAAGATGAAGGACGCCGTGCTCACAAAGTGTTTCCACGTGTTCTGCTTCGAGTGCATCAAGACGCGCTACGACACGCGGCAGCGCAAGTGCCCCAAGTGCAACGCCGGCTTCGGCGCCAACGACTTCCACCGGCTCTACCTGTCCTAGGTGTGGCTTGAACCCTCGCCAGGTGTGTGCCACGCTCTACCTGTCCTAGGTGTGGCTTGAACCCTCGCCAGGTGTGTGCCACGCTCTACCTGTCCTAGGTGTGGCTTGACCACTCGCCAGGTGTGTGCCACGCTCTACCTGTCCTAGGTGTGGCTTGACCACTCGCCAGGTGTGTGCCACGCTCTACCTGTCCTAGGTGTGGCTGGAACCCTCGCCAGGTGTGTGCCTCGCTCTACCTGTCCTAGGTGTGGCTTGAACCCTCGCCAGGTGTGTGCCACGCTCTACCTGTCCTAGGTGTGGCTTGAACCCTCGCCAGGTGTGTCTAAAGCATCTGACAGCAGCGGCCCGCGGCAACCGTTACCATGGCTACATCAACAGAGACAACAATCACACTGGAGGCACAGACCACAGTCGTGCAACTCACGCGATGGCCGTTACCATGGTTACAACAGGTGCCGAGTGCACTGCGGCCAATGACGCAACACCAAGCGACCCGGAAACACGGTTAGCGAACTGCCGAGATGGTCGCGACCTGTGGGGCCCTCTAGCCTCCGGTCTCAAAGGAACAAACTCATACATCGAGCCCGCTGCTACTACTGCTGCTTCTGTCGCTATTGTTATTGTTGTTGCTTGCTGCTGCTGCTGCTGTTGCTGCTGATACTGCGGCTGCTGCTGCTGCCACCGCCACCACTGCTGCTGCTACTGCTGGCACTGCCACTGCTACCGCTGCTACTGCTGCTGCTGTTGCTGCCTCTGCTGGGCTCATGTAGCACCTACCCACGCGTACAGACCAGCCTACAGGCTGTCGTCACAACCCCGTTTTTGAACACGTCACTGATCACGCGGGTACAATAAAGCTACGCATACAGCTGAAAATCATACAGGTGTCATCGTCACCATTCGGCATTCACACTACAGCAGTGTGACGCACAAGCCCTCACAGTGGTAGTGGTGAGCGTGTATGCCTGTTGTGGCTGTTGGCTCCTTCTAGTTGAGAAGACTCATCATCGTCATTTCATCGAGCTGGGACTCCACAAGCATGAGGCACCTGTATGCTTGATTACAGGTGTACGTCACCTGTAGACACGCACACACAGAGCGTAATTACACGTGTAAGTCACCTGTAGACACGCACACACAGGGCGTAATTACACGTGTAAGTCACCTGTAGACAACACACACATAGACAGGCTTGATTACAGGTGCAAATCACCTGTAAACACGCACAGTCAGGGCTTGATTACAGCTGTACGTTATACCTGTAGAAGCGCGCACACACACAGGGCTACATACACCTGTACATTTAAATGCAGGCACACTTACAAGCTGCTCAGCTACATTCAGGACAGTACGCATCCAGGACATGATTACATACACCTGTACACAAGTAATCAGAAGTTCTACACCTGACACAGGTGCAATTAGGGGTACACACACAAACACACACGCACGCACGCACGCACGCACTCGCGCACGCACGCACGCACGTGTAAACACACAATCACGCACACTCGCGCGACCACACATATGTATAAGTACGTATGTATATGTGACCAACGTATCGTGAGCAGGACATTTGTCACCCTGGTAATGGCTGAGTAATGGCTGGCTGACGCAACAGCAGTATGCCTGCACACCTGAGCAGCAAGCTTTACCTATGGGGTACCCACAGCGTACGCACGTGGGCTTTACCCACAGGGTACGCACAGTAGGCATATGCATGCGACGTGGGTTCAAGCCACACCTAGGATAGGTAGAGCGAGGCTGGATAAACTATGTGTTACCCTCCCTGGTCTGTTACAACCAATGTCCAGCGTGGACATTCCACGCTGTGATCCACGATTCACACACAAGGTGGCGCTAGTTTGCGCCGTCACAATTAGCCTTCTGCCTTCACAGCTCGGCCACGCGATCCTATACTCATGAAACTGTATAGTTTGTATGTCCTGTAACTGACCATTGGCTTTGATCTCTAGATTCGAGTAAGCTGTGGCCAGTACGAACTGGCCTGGCTGGAATCGATAGATGGAGCCACCTGTGTGTATACCAATAAAAGTTTTATTGGGCGGACAAAAACTCTCTTAAAGAATGTCTTAAAGTTAAAGCTGTCATCTCGTAAGATGCTCGGTTGTAAAATTCTTTCAATGCTTCGCTTGTCTCGCGATATCAATAATTCTGTATATATATATGTGGAAAAATGTCCGGAAAAAACGAATTTGTGAAGGTTGGACTCGGTCCCGCGTGTGCCGGAGCCGACACGCGATGTGTTAATGGCCTTGGTTGTTCGTATCTTTCGCGAGAACTGCACTAACGAACTTTGGTGGTGTTGCCGTTGCTAACCGTGGGGTGAATCGTGATCGTCTAGCATCGTGTTTGTGGTATAGCGAGCGAGCGAGCGAGCGAGGGAGCCTCGCTTACCGGAGTCAAACGGCCTGAGTGTGTGAAACAGCGAGACGGTAGATTTGCCGGCGTAGACGGGTGTTCGTGTGAGAGCCGTGGTGGCGGAGGTGGCAACGCGCTCCACATCGCACTGTCACGCGGAACTGTTCAGTGCTAAAACCTGCATGTAAATCCTCTGCAGATTTGTCGTCAACGATTCGACGTTAGTAGCAACGATCGCGTACAGTAGAAGTTCAGAACGGTCCACGATGGCCACGACAGTGTGTTGTTGCTGAGCAAATGTTGCGTCGTCATGGCGATGGCAAGTTAGGCAAGGCACGACGTCATCTGCTAAATGTCTACGACTATGACTCAGCGTCGTCGTGCCTGTGGGTGTGCGGCGGCCGAGCCGAGTGCTGCGGCGTCCGGCGGCGTGCCGTGCGCGTGCGCGTACGCGCGGAGCTCTCGACGTGGTAAGTCACGTTGTGTGCCTGCGTTGGTAGCTAGGCGTTGTGGATATTATAGTTGACATGAGGTTATAGCTGGTGAAGCTTATTATATATATTGTTTATCGCCCGGCAGACATATATAATATAACCAAAATAAATCAAGCCTAGCAATTCTGATGTGTGTGTATAGAATGCATCGTCGTGCCAGCACACCGTTAAAAATATCCGCCATACCATTGATACGGAGTGCGTAGCTACCATACCGACTAAACACGCAGATGCACGCAGTTAAAAGCTTGTATACATCCATCATTCTCACCAAGAAAAATACGGTCGGTTGGCGGGAGGAAACAAAGCCAGTTATTTATTGTCAGAGAGTTAGGGAAAGGAGGAGAGAGGCGAGGAGAAAAGATGAGAGATGAGAGGACGCTAAGGGAGTTTTGAGGAGAGGGAGAGAGAGGGGAGATCGAGAGGGCGCGAGGGCGTTAGAGAGCTTACAGAGATGAGCAGTCACGGGTATAGGAGAAGAGCGGAGAGAGGGTGCTAGGAGAGATGTGTGAAGCGTAAACGGGACGTCATTGAGAGACGATATTATGAATTTGTTGTTAGAGCGTGTAAACATTTCACGAGTGGTTAGACGAGAGCAGACCTTATTGTAATTCATGCCTAACGCAAGGCACAGATTGTTGCGAGTGCAAAGACTAAATATGGCACAGCCTGCAAGAATATAGATACACAATAGAGAAAAGAGAGAGAGAACAAGAGAGGCGAGGAAGAGAGAGAGAAAGAATGAAGAGAAGAGAAGGAACCCGAATGAGAGCTCAGTCAGACTAGAAATTGTTCCCCACTGTTACAGCACTGGCATTGAATAATGAACGCGAGAGAAGCGCGAGAGGAACGTGATGCCGGATGTGATATGATTTGCAATGAGTTAGGTGTGTGTTTGAGCACGCACCACAGATCTGTGGCGCCCACACGCACCGCCGCTACACGCTACATAAGAGAATAGTCTACTATAAAAGATAATTGTCGTAGTCAGAATGGCTGTAAACCTGATTTACCAAAAGTGCCCAAAACATCCGATCATCTACACTTTTCCCCAAAAAATAAATTTCCCTGTGCAGAGACCTCCCAGCCTAATTTTGCGTACACATCCATTTCACCCTAGCTACGCCCCTGTCAAGTATGCCTTGCATTGTTTCATTTTGGTCGTATTATCCACAGACAATGCAAATCAACAGCTTCAGTCATTTTTACAAGGTTTTATTATAAATAAGGCAGCGACAGGTCAGGATCTCTAACTCGTGACCGTGTCTAACTTTAGTTGAGTTTAGTATAACAATGAAATGCTGCGGACACTGAAAATTTACATTCTCGAGCAATGATACGGTTAATTGTGATCGACAATTGGTTTCCATCCTCCGCAACAACCTGCTGATCATGAGTACAACGAATGCGCAGTCTCTGGAAAGCCTGCTTGTTAGCAGCTATGGTAGATAGCTTAGATAAATATCCCCGATAGCTTTAGATATTTAGAAGTTTGTCGGATATTAGTAATTAAATCGGATATTTAGAAATATCCTTATATAATTTAGAAGATTAAAACACAATTTCCTCAAATATTAAGGGATTTGTAAGCGAATGAGTTTGTCATTTTTCTGATAGAAATTAATTTATATTATTTATTTTTTTTTTATAAATTTATAAATATAATTCGTATTGCGCTTTTTCGCCACAAATTAAATAATGTTTAATAAATAGACATTACGTTCAAGATACTGAGATATTTAGATCAAAATTTTGGGATTTTAGAATAAGAAAACAATTGAGATCATTAGAGATTTTTGGAGATGATCCGGAAGGATATTTAGGCCATTTTTCCGAGATTATTGTATCTAAGCCTAGTAGATCAGAGACTAACATGCTGCAGTGTTGACCGTGCACAACGCATCGCGGGCGCTGCGATGCACGNGTTCACGTTTGCCGGCGACCTTGTACATTTTCTGGTCGCCGTACGGTCGCGGATGGTCGCCGTCCAGTGTGACGGGGGTATAAGCGTGCATGCATGCGTTGTGTGAGTGTTTATGTATGTGTCTATGATGTGCGCGTGCGTCCGTGTGCGTGTGTGTGTGTGTGTATGGCGTGCACATGCCACGACTGATCGATGCGTTGGTTGCCGTGACGACAGGAGGAGGATGCACTGCTGAGCGACATGGAGTTGACGGGGCAGGCGTTTGAGGACATGCAGGAGCAGAACACACGGCTGCTGCAGCAGCTGAGAGAGAAGGACGACGCCGTCTTCAAGCTCATGTCCGAGGTAACGCTCGCACACACATACGCACGCACACTCACACTCATGCTCGCACTCACCCACGCACGCACGCACACATACACTCAAGCTCGCACACATCCAC
>NW_014579116.1:44839-45355 GCF_000485595.1 Priapulus caudatus
TGTGTGTGTGTGTGTGTATGTATTGTCTGTATGTCGTCTGTGCGCTAGCATTCACACGTGTGTGTGTGCCTGTGACTGACGTCTGCATGTCTCTGGCATCCACAGGAACAGCTGACATGCCCGTCGTGCAAGACGAAGAAGAAGGACGCCGTGCTCACAAAGTGTTTCCACGTGTTCTGCTTCGAGTGCATCAAGACGCGCTACGACACGCGGCAGCGCAAGTGCCCCAAGTGCAACGCCGGCTTCGGCGCCAATGACTTCCACCGGCTCTACCTGTCCTAGGTGTGGCTTGAACCCTCGCCAGGTGTGTGCCTCGCTCTACCTGTCCTAGGTGTGGCTTGAACCCTCGCCAGGTGTGTGCCATGCTCTACCTGTCCTAGGTGTGGCTTGAACCCTCGCCAGGTGTGTGCCACGCTCTACCTGTCCTAGGTGTGGCTTGAACCCTCGCCAGGTGTGTGCCTCACTCTACCTGTCCTAGGTGTGGCTTGAACCCACACCACGCACGTGTGAGCCTCG
>NW_014579117.1:0-437 GCF_000485595.1 Priapulus caudatus
GCGTGCGTGCGTGCGTGCGTGCGTGCGTGCGTGCGTGCGTGCGTGCGTGCGTGCGTGCGTGCAGGTTTTATTGTCTTTGATCTATAAGCAGGGGCACAATTTTTGTCGGGCGGCATATTGGTGGTCGCCTTTTTGTCGTCGTCGTTGGAGTTATTGTAGTCGTTATCCGGCCAGAAATTCAGGTGTTAATATTCGTTAAATTCGTTTTTATTTTGCTTGTTTGTGCGCTTATACTTGTGTGTGCGCGCGTGCGTTCGTGTATGTGTGTCAGTGGGCGTGGGTGTGTTAGTGTGTGTTCACACACGCAGCCTCCCCCCCCCCCGACACACACGCGCGCACGCATTCACGCACACACACACACACACACACACACACACACACACACACACACACACACACACACACACACAACAACAACAACACACACACACACACAC
>NW_014579117.1:1641-4377 GCF_000485595.1 Priapulus caudatus
GCGTCAGTTATTACAGTGAAGCCCCACACTCCTATAGAAAGGACACCTGTCTAGAAGGGACACTTCTGGTGGGGGGGGGGGTCATCGAGTTGTCTTCACATACAGGTTTTATCAGGGGGTTAATAACGACAAAATTGTCATTAGGACAAAATTGCCATGATAACAAATGACAAATGACCTCTGGTATTGTCGGACTGTGTGGCCAGGTTTGGGATACGAGGGTGTGTCTGTGGACAGTGATAGTAATGGGTAGCATGCCAGATATTGGACTGTGCTTCATATGAATGGATAACATGTTCTGCTAGCATCTTTGACAAACACGACAGGCGCATATACGCTCTCCTATAACACTATTTGTCATAGGAAGATTCTTCCTATGACAAATATTGGCGAGTCAACTTCGTTCTGCTTTACAGCTGAAATTCACTGCTTGCGTTCATAATAGCGCTCCTAAACTCCTATGATGCGCACAACACATACAACAATATTTGTCATAGGAAAAATCTTCCTATGACAAATAGTGTCATAGCAGAGCGTATATGCGTATGTCGTATTTGGCATAGATGCTAGGAGAACAGGCTGGAATGGACTACCTACGACACAGTGTATCTTCGTCTGCCAGCGTAGACGTATCACTACGGTTAGGTACGGTAGGTAGAGGGCGCTGCAGTCAGCGTAGCGTCGGGAAGGGAAGATGGAGAAAGGAGGGAGGGAGAGAGAAAGAGAGAGAGTGGGGGGAAGGGAGAGAGAGAGGAAGAGAAAGGGGGAGAGACAGGCAGGGAGAGAGAAATATAGAGAGATAGAGAGAGTGGGGGGGGAGGGAGAGAGAGAGGAAGAAAAACAGGCAGGGAGAGAGAAAGATAGAGAGATAGAGAAAGAGAGAGACAGAGGGAGAGAGAGCGAGACAGGGAGAGAGAGAGAGAGAGAGAGAGAGACAGAGACAGAAAGAGAGAGAAATAAAGAGAGAGACAGCGCGAGACAGAGACACAGAGCGAGAGAGCGACTCGCATCCTCTTCCAGAAGTCTCGCGAGTGTTTCTAGGTTCACCTTGCCAGCATTTCTTGCGTGGCTGGCTGTTACCAGAATAGCAAGACGCTGCTATATATATCCGCCGTTGAGTGAGGGGCTAGGCTGAAACAACCACTGCTCGCCGTAGACGCTCACCGTTCGTCTCCGTCTCTACGACCGTCAGCAGTGCGACGACGGACGGGGTGGACATCTAGCTGTCGCGGACGCAGATGTGTCGCTGCAGTGGTTCGTAGTGCGTACAGCGTGTGTGCTAACTGGAATGTTTATATAGTGTGTGGGAAGCGATCGGCTGAGCCATGGCTATAGCTGCTGCTGCAATATTTCCAGGAGTGAATAATAATAGATTCTATCTGTCAAGAGCGTATTAAGAATGATAAAGTATATAGGTATAGGAAGTATATATAATATATAAGTATATATATATTAACCACTGATAATACTTAATACGTGAATGCGTGCGCGCGTGTGTGTCGGGGGGGGGAGCTGGCGTGTGTGAACACACCTCAACACCCCAGCCCAGTGACAACACATACACGAAGCGCACGCGCGCACACACAAGTATAAGCGCACAAACAAGCAAAATAAAAAACGGAATTTAACGAATATTAACACCTGAATTTCTGGCCGGATAACGACATACATAACTCAACGACGACGACAACAAAGGCGACCACCAATATGCGCCCGACAAAAATTGTGCCCGCTGCTTTATAGATCAAAAGACAATAAACCTGCACGCGACGCACGCACGTGTAGCGTAGCACTCACGCACGCATGGCACGCAGGTACTACGTGACACCACGCACGCCACGCTCTCTCTGTCACTAACGCACGGATTAATTGACGAAACGACGGTGCATAGTTGCTCAGCGCTGACCTTACCTATCTAAATCATAGTAAAAAGCATCTCAGTATCACACACGCACACACGCACGCACGCACGCACGCACGCCCGCACGCACGCACACTCAATATGCCCATGACCCTAACGCGCTACGCCCATGCGCCTCTCCGCTTGCCAAGACGCGCAGATACCAGAACAAATAGCTAGAGGTGGAACACACGCAGCGAAGATATAACCCATTATGGTAGGGTTATTATCTACGCTTGATCACAGCGCAGCACAAGCCGCAGCCTCCCTGCGCATTGGTAGAGGAGGTAGAGGAGGGGTAGAGGAGGGTAGAGGAGGGTAGAGGAGGGGAGAGGATGGTAGAGGGTAGAGGAGGGTAAAGGAGGGTAGAGGAGAGTAGAGAAGGGTAGAGAGAGTAGAGGAGGTAGTAGAAGATATAGGAAGGTAGAGGAGGTAGAGCGAAGGTAGAGGAGGGTAGATGAGGGTAGAGAAAGTAGAGGAAGGTAGAGTGAGGTAGAGGAGGGTAGATGAGGTGCGGAGAGGAGTAGAGGTAGAGGAAGGTAGAAGAATGTAGATGAGGGTAGAGGAGGGTACAAAAGGTACGAGGAGAGTAGAGGAGTGTAGAGAGTCGTAGAGGAAGTGAGGAGGATAGAGGAAGGTAGAGGAGGGTAGATGAGGGTGAGGAAGGTAGAGGAGGGTAAGAGGAGTGCAACCACGCTTTGCCAGAGAGGAAGTGCGCACACGTGCGTATCAACGCACAGGCCCATATGGGCGCTCGTTTTTTTCGAGCGGGTTCAAAAAACAGCGCGCAGACAAGTACGCATCCGACAAGTACATCCGTGTCTCTACCCTGTGTG
>NW_014579117.1:6652-8370 GCF_000485595.1 Priapulus caudatus
CACACACACACACACACACACACACACACACACACACACACACACACACACACACACACACACACACACACACACACAAAACACAAGACACACAACACACACACACATATATGCATATATATATATATATAGAGAGAGAGAGAGAGAGAGAGAGATAGAGAGAGATTGTTAAGTTACCAGATATTTTGTTTATCATTATTTCTTTATTGTTTATTATCAGAGATAGTTTTAAATTTTTTTAACCGCGCAGAGTTTGCGGAAGCCACCCCTCCCATAGTTTCTCCACACTAACTCCCGCGCGCAGCACACAGAGCTCTAGCAGCAGCTAACGGTATTTTTATCCGTGTTAGCTAGACGTCCGTGGAAGCCATTTATAGATGCTTGCGGGCGTCCTTCAACGCCCCCCACCCCCGAATCCACGACGATGTGGCCAGCGCGCAAACAAAGGCATAGAAGGGCGGGGAGCGAGCGAGTATACTCTATACGCTGTATATTTCGCGGTGGTTTAATTTTCGCGAATTTCGCCAGACCACGAAAATAACCGCTGGCGCAAATTGTCCGGCGAGTCTGAATTCGCGAATTTATCCATACGCGAAAAATATGGCGTATACAGTAAGCTCTGTCTCTGTCTGCTAGATCGTCATGACGACAACTCGCTGGTGATGAGCGATCGTAAATGATGTTTGAATCCGTTTTGATTCCAACCGGTTTATTATTATTATGATGATGATGATGATATTTATCGCTATTTTTATCGATGACGACGATGGCGTCGTGACGTCAGAGAGAGATATGTGTGCACGTTGTCACGGCAACCGCTTGTTTGTATTCTTTCTCTCGACGACGATGCTGTGTGTCAATGCTGTGCGTGTGTGCGTGCGTGCTTGCGTGCATGCACGCGTGCGTGTGTCTGTGTACACTTGTATCATATCAGCTGTGATGTACGACCAGTGTGTATTTTTTATGATTGCTGTGTGTTTTCAGATTTTGCGTGCGGCGTCGGAGATCGGTTTGGCGTCGTCGTCGCCACGGCGACCGCGTGGCAGTTTCGAAAGAGGGCAGCACGGTCGGCACGACCTTTGACCCCCTTGCACGACCTCCCTGCTGACCCCTGAGTTTGAGTGGGTAATGTGTATGTACACAGTCTAACCTC
The DNA here is from genome assembly GCF_000485595.1 of Priapulus caudatus. Classification (NCBI taxonomy): domain Eukaryota; kingdom Metazoa; phylum Priapulida; class Priapulimorpha; order Priapulimorphida; family Priapulidae; genus Priapulus; species Priapulus caudatus. The sequence continues at coordinate 7,806 of NW_014579117.1, forward strand.
CGCTGACCAGGCCGTAGGCTGAGCAAATTCCTAGGGGGGAAGGGGCAGTGGCGGATCTGGGATTTCAAGGAGGGGGTGAGAAACAGGTGGGTGGTCTAGGGGTCCTCCCACAGAAAATGTTGAAAATGTAGATCGCAGGAGATTGTATTTGAGGCACTTTTGAGTACATGTACAGCCTTCATTCTGACTACGACAATTCTCTTTTAGTAGAACAATTTATTTTTTTAATTTTGCTCCAACATCTAGAGGGGCAGCTGCCCCCTTGCCCCCCCCCCCCGCAGGCTACTGCCCTGCTGACAGAACTCCTCAATAGAGCACGCCTGTGTAGAAGGGACACTCGATGTTAGCATCAGTTATTATCGTGAAGCCACACTCCTATAGAAAGGACACCTGTCTAGAAGGGACACTCGATGTTAGCGTCAGTTATTACAGTGAAGCCCCACACTCCTATAGAAAGGACACCTGTCTAGAAGGGACACTCAATGTTGGCGTCAGTTATTACAGTGAAGCCCCACACTCCTATAGAAAGGACACCTGTCTAGAAGGGACACTCAATGTTGGCGTC
>NW_014579117.1:10750-22733 GCF_000485595.1 Priapulus caudatus
AGAGAGAGAGAGAGAGAGAGAGAGAGAGAGAGAGAGAGAGAGAGAGAGAGAGGGAAGGAGATATATATGTGTATATATATATATAGAGAGAGAGAGCAGCAGTGCGTCACTGTAAAACACGGATCAAGATGCGAAAGGCACATCCTGCCTTGCCGTGTCTGCTGCTTCCATTGTCAGCCAACAGCAGGAAGTCTTGAGTCTGTCGCTCCCCCAACGTTCCTTACTGTTCAGAAATACACGCAGCACACCACCACACCACCACAGCGCATAGCGTCGCTGTACGTATCCCCTTCGTCCTCCCCTCCACCACCCTCCTCCACCTCGTCTACCCTCCCTCCACCTCCACCCTCCTCCCCTGACCCCTCCCCCACCCTCGGTTTGCTGTGACTCCCTCCCACCCCATGCAGCTAAGTTTTCTGTAACTCCCTCCCACTCCCCACCATCGGTTTGCTATGACTCCCTCCCACTCCATGCAGCTAGGTTTTCTGTAACCCCCTCCCACTCCCCACCATCGGTTTGCTGTGACTCCCTCCCACCCATGCAGCTAGGTTTTCTGTAACCCCCTCCCACCTCCCTTACGGTGTGTGCACGTGCAATATGTCTGTAGACGGGTGGACTGTCCTGGCTACAGCCGTTGGGAGGGCTTGACCACAGCGTACGGTACATATATATATATTATATGTCATATATATATACAAGAGCGTATTATGTATGAGCATACTTAGAGAGCATACTTAATACGCTTTATATACATATATATGTTTCCTGTTGGCGAACCCGTTTGACGTGGCCGGGGGGCGTAGCAACGAGCGGATCTTACTAAGCTTACTGGGCTGAATAGCAGACGCCTGAGGAATGATGGCCACCACCTCTCCACCACCGCCGCCTCCTCCCTGCTCTACTGACCTGCCACCCACCTCCAGCGCAGCAATGCATGCCCCCCTCTCCTCTCCCCCTCCTCTTCACGCTGCTTGTGACGTCACGCGTAAGCCGGGCACGGCTTCCAGGGGGAGCCACGAGTGCAGGCGCCCGGCCGTGATCACTGATCTCTATTATACTAACTTAGTATAGTTATAGTAGTACTATAATTACATATAGTAGTATACTAACTTAGTATAGTAGTATACTAACTTAGTATAGTAAGTATAATAGAGATCAGTGGCCGTGTTGTGGCGGTAGCGGTAGCGGTGTTTCCGACGTCCGGTGCTGTATGCAAGAGAGAGAGACATAGGGTGTGTTGTTAAAGTGGGAGTGGGGAGAGACATAGGGGTGTGGGTGAGGTGAGGAGAGAGATAGGGTGTGGGTGAGGTGAGGAGAGACATAGGGTGTGGTGAGTGAGAGAGAACCATAGGGTTGGGTGATGAGGAGAAGACAGTAAGGGTGTGGGTAGGTCGAGGAAGAGAGACATAGGGGTGTGTGGTGAGTGAGGAGAGACAGTAGGGCTGATGGGTGAGGGTGAGGAGAGACATAGGGTGTGGGATGAGGTGTGAGGAAGAGATCATTAGGGTGTGGGTGAGGGTTGAGGAGAGAGACATAGGGGTGTGGCGTGAGTGAGGAGACATAGGGTGTTGGGTGAAGGTGAGGGAAGACATAGGGTGTGGGTGAAGAGTGAGAGAGATATGGGGTGTGGGTGAGGTGGGAGAGAGACATCAAGGGTGTGGGTGAGCGTGAGAGAGAATAGGGTGTGGGTGAGGTGAGGAGAGACAATAGGGTGGGGGAGTGAAGGAGAGAGAGCATAGGGGTGTGGGTGGAGGTGAGAGAGACCATAGGGTGTGGGTGAGGTGAGGAGAGACATAGGGGTGTGGGTGAGGTGAGGAGAGACATAGGGTGTGGGTGAGGTGAGGAGAGAGACATAGGGGTGTGGGTGAGGTGAGGAGAGACATAGGGTGTGGGTGAGGTGAGGAGAGAGACATAGGGTGTGTTATTAAAAGCGTGGGGTGTGTATTAGTGGGGGGGATAACATAGGGTGTGCTTATTAACGTGGGGTGTGTATTAGGTGGGGGAGTGGACATAGGGTGTGCTATTAACGTGGGGGTGTGGATGGTGGGAGTCACATAGGGGTGTGCTGATTACGTGGGGGTGTGGGTGAGGTGGGAGTCACATAGGGGTGTGCTATATACTTAGGGTGAGGGTGAGGTGGGGGCGCTAGACGACTGTGAGGATTTCTAGTGGGGCGTGAGGGAGAGCGAGCAAAGCCATGAACCGCGGGATGCCAGCCGTCACGAACAACAGAGGCGCTGTCGCGTCGGTGAGTCTCTCTCTCTCTCTCTCTCTCTCTCTCTCTCTTCTTCTCTCTCTCTCTCTCTCTCTCTCTCTCTCTCTCTCTCTCTCTCTCTCTCTCTCTCTCTCTCTCTCTCTCCTCTCTCTCTCTCTCTCTCTCTCTCTCTCTCTCTCTCTCTGCACCATGCACCATGCAGCATCAGTCTCTTCGCTCTCCCTCCTCGCAGCACAAACCTGTTTACGAGACCGAATACGTCACCAGGTGGCGCCCATGCGCAGCGTGGCAGACTGGTGTGGGGCGGGGTGATGGAAAGGTCACGGCATGTCATTCACCAGGCGTTGCGGGGGAGGGCCGGCGGGGCGGGGCGGTGTGATTTGCGGGTTGGTCCGTATGAATAATGGATCACCAACGGGCACTCGATGCCCCCCTTCGTACTCTCTTTCCCGCGTGTTCTCGTGCTAAATATATCATCCACGTATTACAGCCCGGGAGAACTAAATGCAGAAGGCAGAAGTACGCTGTACGAGTGAATCTCTCAGTAGCAATATAGGGAGGCGGCTGTGCTCGCCTGCGCTCTCTTCTCTTCCCCTTTCTTCCCTTTCCTATTCTCTCTCTCTCCTCCCTTTCCCTCTCCTCTTTCCCTTCCCCTCTCTTCGCTCCTCTCCTCCTCTTCCCCTCTCCCCTCTTTTCTCTCTCTCCTCCCCTTCCCGCTCCTCTTCTCCCCTCCCCTCTCCTCTCTCTCTACTCCCATTCCCTCTCCTCTTCTCCCCTCCCTTCTCTTCTCGCTCTCTCTCTCTCTCTCCTCCCCTCCCCTCTCCTCTCTTCTCTCCTCCCCTTCCCTCTCCTCTTCCCCTCCCCTCTCTTTTCTCTCTCCTTCCCCCTTCCCTCTCCTCTTCTCCCCTCTCCTCTCTTCCCTTCTCTCCTCCCTTTCCCTCTCTTCTTCTCCCCTCCCCTCTCTTCTCCTCTCTTCTCTTTCCCTCTTCTCTTCTCTCCTCCCCTCCCCTCTCTTCTCTCCTCCCGTTCCCTCTCCTCTTCTCCCCTCCGCTCTCTTCTCTCATCTCCTCCCCTTCCCTCTCCTCTTCCCCTCCCCTCTCTTCTCTCCTCCCCTTCCCTCTCCTCTTCTCCCCTCACCTCTCTTCTCTCTTCTCCTCCCTTTCCCTCTCCTCTTCTCCCCTCCCCTCTCTTCGTCTCATCTCCCCCTTCCTATCCTCCTCTTCTCCCATCCTCTCTTCTCTCCTATCCTCCCTTTCACATCTCCTCTTCCCCTCTCTCTTCCCCTCCCCTCTCTTCTCCTTCTCTCCTCCTTTCCCTCTCCTCTTCTCCCTTCGCCTTCTTTTTCTCCTCTCCTCCCTTTCCCTCTCCTCTTCTCCCCTTCCCTCTCTTTTCTCCTCTCCTCCCTTTCCACCTCCTCCTGTCCCCTCCATAGAGGGCACTGGATATAACCGGTTATAGCAAGCTAACGGTGAATGGTGAGAAGGCATCTCTATCTATGTCGGATGGATATGCGCGCGCGACGCGCGTGCGGTCGTGCGTTGCGTGCGTGCGTGGCTCTGCGTGCGTGCCGTGCGTGTGTGTGTGTCTTGGGGCTGTGTGTGCGTGTGTGTGTGCGCGCGCGCGTGTGTATGCCGTGCGTGCGTGTGGCGTGCCGCGTGCGTGTGTGCGTGCGTGCGTGTGTGTGCGTGCGTGCGTGCGTGTGTGTGCGCGTGTGTAGTGCGTGTGTGTGTGCGTGCGCTGTGCGTGCGGGCGTGCGTGTTGTGTACCGTCGTGATGGTGTACTGGCGTGCGTGTGTGCGTGGCATGCGTGTGCGTCGCGTGCGTGTGTGTGATGACGTTGTGTGTGTGCATGTGTTCGTGTGTGCGTGTGTGTGTGTGTAGTATGTGCTACAGGCTGGCAGGTTTACCTGTGTAGCGGAGCGTGGCAGTATTAGCGTGGGTCGTTAACACATGTGGCTAATGTCATGCGCTAGCTAGGTTCAGCCGTGAGATGGTGGATTCTCTGGTATCCTGCCCTCTCCCCTCCTTTACTTGCCACCTCTCTCTTTAATCTACTCTCCTCTCTCTCTCGGCTCTCCTCTCTCTCTCTCTCTCTCTCATCGTCTCTCTCTCTCTTTCTCATCTCTCGTCTCTCTCTCTGCTTGCGCGCCTCTCCTCTGCTGCTTCTCTCTATCCCGCTTTCCTCCTCACTCGCGCCCGTCTCTATTATCAACTTCTTCCTCTTCTTACGTGCATTTTCTCTGCTTCTCTCCCTCTCTTTCTCTTCTTCTTTCCTCCTGTTTCCTTCTCTTCCTTCCCTCTTCCTCTCTCTCTTGTCTCTTGACTCTCTCTCCCTCTCCCTCCTTACTTCCTCTCTCTCCGCTCTTCTCCTCTCTCTCTATCTCTCTTTCTTCCGCTCTCTCTTTTTCTCATTTCTACTTCCTCTTCTCTCTCCTCTTCTCCTCTCTCTCTCTCTCTCTCTCTCTCTCTCTTTTCTCTCTCTCTCTCTCTCTTCTCTCTCTCTCTCTCTCTCTCTCCTTCTTTCTTTCTCTCTCCTCTCTCTCTCTTTCTCTCTCTCTCACTCTCTCTTCTCCCTCTTCCTTCTCTCTCTCTCTCTCTCTCTCTCACACTGTCTTCCCCATGCTCCACCCCTACTCTCTCTCGCCTACTATTTCTAGCACAGCCATCCGCGCGTTCATCCATATACCCTGCAATGAGATTCACTCGCATTGTAAACAGCCAGAAGAAATTCGATACGAATATCGATTTTTGCGCCGAGACCAGGTTTATAGATGCTGCCGGCGATTCGCACGTGAGCGCGGGGGGTGCGTAATACACGGAACAGCCCCCCTTCTCCGCCCAGAGGGAGGTGTGCACAGTGCCGGGAACAGCGCCGGGGGTAATTGCGGGGGATTCGCAGATGATCAGATACTTACTACTACTACGAGATACAGAGAGAGAGAAAGACATGAAGAGAGAGAGAGAGAGAGAGAGAGAGAGAGAGAGAGAGAGAGAGAGAGAGAGAGAGAGAGAGAGAGAGAGAGAACGAGGAACACGTCTTACTATACAGACCCGCGTTAACCCCCCACACCACACACACACCACCACCACCGTCCCCCCTGCGCGTGCGTAATTTTGTCGTGCACTGATTAGACAGGTATTGTTGGCTACACCTTTCCAGTCGTACAATCGGCAACAGTTTCTTGCCGCAGCTGAAGCCTTGTCCGCATTTTGCGTGGAAGTGTTTGGACTTATTGTCGCGAATATATTGATCTGCCCCTCTGCTCCCAGAAATAAAAATTGTGAGGTTGGGCTGTGTATTTTATTGGCCTCCATTCGTGCTTTCTTATATCTATCTGCCTCCACATCTTCCTCTGTCTCCGCATCTTCCTCTGCCTCCTCATCTTCCTCTGCTTCCGCATCTTCCTCAGCCTCCGTATCTTTCTTTGCTTTCGCATCTTCCTCACCCTCCTCATCTTCCTCTGCCTCACCTTCCTTCCCCTCCTCATCTTCCTCTGTCTCCTCATCTTCCTCTGTCTCTGCATCTTCCTCTGTTTCCGCATCTTCCTCTGTCTCCTCATCTTCCTCTGTCTCCGCATCTTCCTCTGCCTCCGCATCTTCCTCGGCCTCCTCATCTTCCTCTGTCTTGGCATCTTCCTCTGCCTTCGCATCTTCCTCTGCCTCCGCATCTTCCTGTGTCTCCTCATCTTCCTCTGTCTCGTCATCTTCCTCTGTCTCATCTTTCTCTGTCTCTGCATCTTCATCTGTCTCCGCATCTTCTTCTGCCTCCTCATCTTTCTCTGTCTCCGCATCTTCCTCGGCCTCCGCATCTTCCTCTGCCTCCTCATCTTCCTCTGCCTCCACATCTTCCTCTGTCTCCCCATCTTCCTCTGTCTCCTCATCTTTCTCTGTCTTCCGCATCTTCCTTGGCCTTCCGCATCTTCCATCTGCTCCTCATCTCCTCATGCCTCCGCTCTTCTCTGTCTCCGCATCTTCCTCTGCCTCCTCATCTTTCCCTTCCTTTTTTGCTCCCCATATCTCCTTGCCTCCGCCATTCTTCTCTGTCTCATCATCTTCCTTCTGCTCCTTCATCTTCCTTGCTCTTCCGCATCTTCCTTCGCCCTCCTCCATCTTCTTTGCCTTTTCATTCTTCCTCCCCTCCTCAGTCTCGTCTGACCGTTCCTCTCGTTGCCTGTGGCATCCCCCCCGAATGTTGTGCGGTTGTGTCGCTGCGCGCTGTGTATGTGCGTGCGTGCCGTTGCGTTGCGTGCGCGTGCCTGTGTGTGTGTGCGTGTGTGCGCGCGCGGGTGTGTTTGTGTGTGTGCGTGGCGATGTCGCGTGCGTGCTTGATGTGTCGTGTGTGTTGTTGCGTGCGTCGCGCGTGCGTGCGTGTGTGTGTGTGTGTGTATGCGTGCTCGTGCGTGCGTGCGTGTGTGGGCTTTAGCGCGTCGTCGTGGCTGTTACTGTAACATTGCTCTAGAAATGCAAACACTCGACAGTATAGAGTAGATATGACGTGGGCACTCTACACTGCGTCCAAAGTCTGTACCTGGTAACGGCCAATAGCTGGCAGAACAACCTGTGGTCTGGGAATGGAACAACCTAGGGGTATATGAATGGAACAACCTAGGGTCTGTGAGTGGAAAACCTAGGGTCTGTGGAATTGGCAGCAACCTAGGTCTGTGAATGGAACAACCTCGGGTCTGTGATGGAACAACCTAGGTCTTATGAGGAACAACCTAGGGACGTCGTGAGTGCAACAACTTAGGGTCTGATGCAGTGCCAAAACCTAGGTCTGTGCAGGCAAAACCTAGGCGTCTGTGGAGTCGCCAACAACCTAGGGTCTGTGAATGGAACAACCTAGGGTCTTATGATGGAACAACTTAGGGCCCTGTGAGTGCAACAACCTAGGGTCTGTGAATGGAACAACCTCGGAGGAGCTGCAACACCTAGGGCTGTTGTGAATGGAACAACCTAGGGTCTTATGAATGGAACAACCTAGGGTCTGTGAGTGCAACAACCTAGGGTCTGTGAGTGCAACAACCTAGGGTCTGTGAGTGCAACAACCTAGGGTCTTATGAATGGATTACACTAGGGTCCGGCTGTGAGTGCCCAACAACCGTAGTGGTCGGGTTCTGTGCAGTTCGCAACAACTAGGTCTGTGAGTGCAACAACCTAGGGTCTGTGAATGGAACAACCTAGGGTCTGTGAGTGCAACAACCTAGGGTCTGTGAATGGAACAACCTAGGGTCTGTGAGTGCCAAGCCAACCCATAGCCGGTCTTATGAAAATGGAACAACGTCAGGCGTCTGTGAGTGCAACAACCTAGGGTCTGTGAATGGAACAACCTAGGGTCTGTGAGTGCAACAACCTAGGGTCTGTGAGTGCAACAACCTAGGGTCTGTTGAATCGGAACAACATTTAGCTGGTTTCTGTAGATGCAAACTACACCTAGGGTCTTGAGTGCAACAACCTAGGGTCTGTGAGTGCAACAACCAGGGTGTAGCCTGTTAGGGCATTTTAGGGCGTGATTAGGGTGTGGGGAAGCTCTAGGTTATAGCGGGGTGGGGCGGGACTATATAGACTGTGATAAAAAACTGGGAGGGGTCGATTCCCATGGTTGCGCTGACTTAGGGAGGGGCGTGCGACGCGCGCGTTGCTGAAGGGTGGGCGGTCGTGCAGCTGGGCGTGACCAGGGAGTGGGCGGTCGTCTCCCGCAGGCGGTGACCCAGGGAGGGGCGGGATGAAGGGTGATGGCGGTCGTGCAGCAGGGGCGGTGACAGGGAGTGGGGGGTCGATGCAATGGGACGTGGGACCAGGGGAGCGGGCGTGCAGCTAGGGCGTGGAACGACAGGGTTGGAGGTTCGTGTCAAGGGGAGTTGACCAGGGTGGGGTAGGGGGCGTGACAGGGACGGGGTTTGCCGAGGGCATAACACAGTTTGGAGGGGCTTGCGAGGCGTACCAGCAGGTTGGGGTGGGGTCGTGCTTGGGGCACGTGACAGGGTGGGCGGTGCTGGTCATGGCAGGGGCTGACCAGGGAAGGGGCTGCGACGGGCGGACCAGGGTGGGGTGGGGCGTGACCGGGGACATAACCATGGAGTGGGGTCGTGCAGTCGCGGCCGTGACCGGGGCGTGGGAGGCCAAGTTGTGACCAGGTGGGGGAGGTTGTGAAGGCCCGCTGACCAGGCGGGGGGTCGTGCCAAGTGGACGTGACGAAGGCTGGTGGGGGCGTGACCAGCGGTGGGGATGGAAGCTCGGTGCGAGGGCGTGACAGGGGGTGGGTCGTGCAGCGGCGTGACGGTAAGGAGTGGGGTCGTGGCAGGGGCTAACCAGGGGGGTGGGGGTCGTGCAGGGGCGTGGCCATGAGTGGGGGGTCGTGCGGGGGCGTGATTATGGGATGAGGTGTCGTACGATTGTGTGGCCAGTTTGTCATTGTAACCAACAGTAGCCGGCATTATATATAACCACCTGTTTGTGCCCTCATCTAACTATGTGCTCTTCTTTCCCTACACACCATAGGTTACAGGCGAGCCTAGCGTAACCCAGCGCTGTGGCTGCGACTATTTGCCCTGTTGAGGTTTTCAAAACTAGCTGGCAAATATGTGAATCGCGTACACATGTATATGTATTATGTATTTATACATAGATTCGTGTGTGTGCGCGCGCGCACGCACGTTCGTGCGTGTGCGTGTGTGTATGAATGAGTATATATAGGTATATATGGACATATATATATATATATATCAAGAGTACATAATAGAGATGTATATTAGAGAGTCTCTATTATGTACTCTTGATATATATATATATAATAGATAACGATGTATGTGTTAAAGATATAGTATTGAATATTGCGCTGACTGTACCAAGTGTTACTGGATGTGTATAAAGATTTTATGTATAATAAAACGTTGTTTACGTGTAGAAAACCCGTGTCAATGGCGTTAAGTTCGTCTGGCTTCTGTTTAACGATTTATTAACGACTGCTACCAAGTCTATAATTAAGTGACATCATTAAAAGAAGAAGATGGACTTGGTCGGTTATATCGCACATAGCGACCATAGAAGGTGCCATAGCGAAAACGACACTTAGATGGACGCCAGACGGGAGGAGAAGAAGGGTAAGACCCAAAGACCCGGAGAAGGAGATGCGGATGTGTGACCTGTCAAGGGACACGCTGAGGGCAGTAGCAGCGGACCGACGACGTTGGAGATCTCTTGTCACACGTGGCGATTTTTATCGCTAGTACTGGCAATTTTGTTGCCGGCGACAGAATCGCCGAGAGATCGCCACGTGTGCGCTGCATGGCGATGGCGATTTTGACGCCAGAAACTTGGCGCTGGAATAACAAACATGATTTTTGTTTTGATATTTGTTGCCGAGTCGCTGAGCAATCATGAACAATCTGAACAATGCAGCAGTATGTTGCCGAGAGATCGTTGCATTAGCCTTGTTCACACGAGACCTCGTATTTATGAAATACGGTATTTGCGAAATACCGAATCTGAGACAAATACGCGGCCGAGCGTTCACACGCTGATTCGCGGCTCCAGAAATACGGTATTTGCGAAATACCGAATCTGAGACAAATACGCGGCCGAGCGTTCACACGCTGATTCGCGGCTCCAGAAATACGGTATTTGCGAGCTGCGAGCTGCTTTAAACAATCAAGCGAACAATGCGAAATAAACAATGCAATGCGCACCAACTGTCGATAAAATACGTAGACTGGTCCGCGCTCGACAGTTCCAAATACGCGGCTTCAGAAATACGGTATTTAGCGTTCACACGAGGAAATGCGCGATCCAAGAGATCCGGTATTTCTCAAGCACGGAAAATTATTCGGGGTTTGGGCAGCCGCGTATTTACATGAAATACCGGATCTGTATACCGGATCTAGATATCCGGATACCGGATCTGTATACTGGATCTGTATATCCGGATCTGTATACCGGATCTTTAGATACCGTATTTCTTGGACCGCGCATTTTGCCTCATGTGAACGCTAAATACCGGATTTCTTGCGACGTGTGAACGCGGCTAATGTCGCCGGTGTCGCGCGAAATATCTGACGAGTGCGAAATATCTGAGATAGCCCCGCCCAGCCCCGACCCGACCAATGACAGCTCGTCTTGTGTTACGAAATGTTGTACACACTAAATACCAAGTTCGGGTACAGGGTAGCGAAGGAGCAGTGTAGGGAGGGGGAGGGGGAGGGAGGAGGAAGTTTAGAGTAGTACTAGTAGGTGGAGTAGGGAGAAGCTAGTGAAGAATGAGGAAGAGGAGAAGCTGGTGGGAAAGAAGGAGGGGAGAAGCTGGTGGAGAAGGAGGAGGGGAGAAGCTGGTGGAGAAGGAGGAGGGGAGAAGCTGGTAGAGAAGGAGGAAGGGGAGAAGCGAGGGGGAGCAGACTGGTGGAGCGAAGGACGGAAGGGAGCAAGCTTGGTGGAGCAAGGAGGAAGGGGGAGAAGGGAGAAGCATGAGACGAGAAGGAGGAGGGGAGTAAGCTTGGTGGAGAAGAGGAGGGGAGAAGCTGGGTGGAAGAAGGAGGAGGGGGAAGGAGGAAGCTGTCGGAGGAAGAGGAGGGGGGAGGTAAGGGAGGAAGCTGGTGGAGAGGGAGAGGGACGAAGCTGTGTGACGAAGGAGGAGGGGAGGAAGCTGTGAAAAGAGAAGGGGGAGAAGCTGGTGGAAAGGAGGAGGGGGAGAAGCTCGGTGGAGGCAGGAGGCGGGGGAGAACGGGGAGAAGGCTGGTGGAGGAGGAGGAGGGAGAAGGGAGAAGCTGGTGAGAAGGAGGAGGGGAAGGGAGAAGCTGGTGGAGAAGAGGGGGAGAAGCTGGTGAGTAAGGAGGAGGGAAAGAAGGAGAAGCTGGTGAGGGCGGACAGGGGAGGGCGAGGAAGCTGTGGGGAGAAGCTGGTGGAGAATGGGAGGAGGGGGAGAGGGGAAGTGGGTGGAGGAGGAGGAGGGGAGAGGTGGGTGGAGAAGAAGGGAGGGGAGCAAGCTGGTGAAAGGAGGAAGAGGGCAGAAGGAGAAGCTGGTAAACGGAGGTAGGNACACACCTCCACCCTCTGCTACCCTCTAACCCACGTCTACCCACCTCCGCCCTCTCCCACCCTCTAACGCTCACCTACCCACCTCCGCCCTCTCCCACTCTCTAACCCCCACCTACACACCTCCACCCTCTGCTACCCTCTAACCCACGTCTACCTACCTCCGCCTTCTCCCACCTTCTAACCCCCACCTACCCACTTCCGCCCTCCCATCCTCTATTCCCCGCCTACCCACCTCCGCCCTCTCCTACTCTAACCCCCCCACCTACCCACCTCCGCCCTCTCCCACTCTCTAACCCCCACCTACACACCTCCACCCTCTGCTACCCTCTAACCCACGTCTACCTACCTCCGCCTTCTCCCACCTTCTAAACCCCACCTACCCACTTCCGCCCTCCCATCCTCTATTCCCCACCTACCCACCTCCGCCCTCTCCTACTCTAACCCCCCCACCTACCCACCTCCGCCCTCTCCCACCCTCTAACCCACGTCTACCTACCTCTGCCTTTTCCCACCCTCTAACCACCACCTACCCACCTCCGCCCTTTCCCACCCTATAACCCCCACCTACCCACCTCCGCCCTCTCCCACTCTCTAACCCCCACCTACCCACCTCCGCCCTCTCCCACCCTCTAACCCTCTCCTACCCACCTCCGTTCTCTGCCACCGTCTAACTCCCACCTACCCACCTCCGCCCTATTCCACCTTCTAACCCCCACCTACCCACCTCCGCCCTCTCCCACC
>NW_014579117.1:23715-25482 GCF_000485595.1 Priapulus caudatus
CCTCCTCCTCCTCCTCCTTCTCCTCCTCCTCCTACTCCTACTCCTCCTACTCCTACTCCTCCTCCTTCTCCTTATCATCATCATCTTGATTGTAGTCTTGCATCTTATTAGCATCAGCAGTACTCTCTGCTTGTCTGCATCTCGCTTTTCGCTCGCTCTCTCGTTCTTTGTGCGGCCAGAAAAACTCGCTTCCACTGTTGCATGTTGCTAACATCGGCTGCTATTTCTTTTCTGGTTTCGGTGAGAACACAAGAAAGTGTGTAGGGCGTTGATGCAGCAGTGACAGCAGCAGTAAGGACACGCATGTTTGGGGGCGGGGTTAGGGTAAGGACACGGATGTTTGGGGGCGGGGTTAGGGTAAGGGCAAGGATGTTTGGGGGCGGGGTTAGGGTAAGGACACGCATGTTTGGGGGCGGGGTTAGGGTAAGGACACGCATGTTTGGGGGTGGGGTTAGGGTAAGGACATGCATCTTTGGGGGCGTGGTTAGGGTAAGGACACGGATGTTTGGGGGCGGGGTTAGGGTAAGGACACGGATGTTTGGGGGCGGGGTTAGTGTAAGGACACGCATGTTTGGGGGCGGGGTTAGGGTAAGGACACGGATGTTTTGGGGGCGGCATTAGTGTAAGGACACGCATGTTTGGGGGCGGTGTTAGTGTAAGGACACGCATGTTTTAGGGGCGGCGTTAGTGTAAGGACACGCCTGTTTGGGGGCGGGGTTAGGGTAAGGACATGGATGTTTGGGGGTAGGGTTAGGGTAAGGACACGCATGTTTGGGGGCGGGGTTAGGGTAAGGACACGGATGTACTTGTCGGATGCGTACTTGTCTTGCGCGCTGTTTTTTGAACCCGCCTCGAAAAAAAACGAGCGCCCATATGTTGGCCTGTGCGTTGATACGCACGTGTGCGCACTTCCTTCTCTGGCAGCGTGGTTTGGCACCTCCTCTACCCTCCTCTACCTTCCTCTACCCTCCTCTACCTTCCTCTATCCTCCTCTACACTCCTCTACACTCCTCTACTCTCCTCTACCTTCTTGTACCCTCCTCTACCCTCATCTACATTCCTCTACCTTCCTCTACCCTTATCTACCCTCCTCTGCCCTCATCTACCCTCCTCTACCCTCCTCTACCTTCCTCTACTTTCCTCTACCCTCATCTACCCTCCTCTACCTTCCTCTACCCTCCTCTACCTTCCTATATCTTCCTCTACCCTCCTCTACTCTGCTCTACCCTCTTATGCTCTTCTCTACCCTCCTCTACCTTCCTCTACCTTCCTCTACCTTCCTCTACCCTCCTCTACCCCCATCTACCCTCCTCTACCCTCCTCTACCAATGCGCAGTGGAGGCTGCTGGCTTGTGGCTGCGTGTGATCAAGCGTAAGATAATAACCCTACCATAATGGGTTATTATCTTACGCTTGGTGTGATCCACCTCTAGCTATTTGTTCTGGTATCTGCGCGTCTTGGCAAGCGGAGAGGGCGCATGGGGGTAGCGCGTTAGGGTCAGGGGCATATTGAGTGTGCGTGTGTGCGTGTGTGATACTGAGATGCTTTGTTATCTATGATTTAGATAGGTAAGGTCAGGTGAGCCAACTAGTGCAGCCGTCGTTTCGTCAATTAATCCGTGCGTTATGTGACAGAGAGGGCGTGCGTGCGTGCGTGTCCACGTATACCTGCGTGCATGCGTGCGTGAGTGTGCACGTACACGTACGTGCGTGCGTGCGTGCGTGCGTGCGTGCGTGCGTGCGTGCGTGCGTGCGTGCGTGCGTGCG
>NW_014579117.1:30492-42817 GCF_000485595.1 Priapulus caudatus
TTCAGCTTGCATACATCTGCAATTATAGCGTAGGTTTATGTAATATCCTAGTGTAACATATATTCCTATGGTATATTCGTAATGTCCAGTATGTATTCGTAACGTATTCGTATGTATACCTTATCTCAACATGCTGCATACATGGATATGGTATATGTTATATGTGTAGTATGGATTAACATGGTAGTTCTTACATAATGGTTGTTCTATAGTCTGTATATGTGTGGTAATGGCAACTCATATATGATATATGTGCATATATATTGAACATATATTCGTGATGCTATATTCGTATGTCGAGTATGTAATTCGTAACGTATTCGTATGTCCTACGTATTCGTTATTCGTATCGTAACGTATTCCTATTCGTGATGGTAGTGGTAACGTATATTGGATGTCGAGGTCGTCAAATCATCTATTCACATCTTCGTACGTGCAATGAATGCGGCTTGCGGTTTACTATCAACACATCTTTCGCGCATTCCGGTAGCTTGTAATTAACCGCCAAATGCGCCACAACTTCTCCGCGCATATCACAATTCATGAAAGGCAGTAACATCGCTATTTTCTCCGCATTTCTTGAGCATGTTAGCTTCCAATATATATAAATGTGCCGTGTTGTCGGCCGCCGCCGCTGTGATCCGGCCGCTGATCATCGTCTTGTCGGTCATTTATGTTATGTCGCCCGCACCCAACATTCATATCTGAGCGGAATTTCTATTATTCGGAGAAATTCCAGCATCGCCATTAAATTCAGTTGAAGTTTAACGTTCAACCATTGTGTGCATTTGTGCCTAGTGCATGAATAAGTGCTAGCGCTTTGGGCATATTTCAAAGGAAATTCCAAATTCGTAGGTCTATGGCATTTGAGGCGGTCAAACGCCCACACGTTGTGGCGAATGAACCGCCAATAACCGCAATACGCCGCGTGGCGTAATATACGTGCGTTCCTTCGTGCGTGGCGACGGCATCGTGTGTGTACGTTTATGTGTGCGTGGACGTTAGTTTACGCTTTATATTACCTGCGAGCAGGCGAGTTCGGAAGTTTTATTCTGGCAGTTTTTCTTGCACAGCACGTACAGCAATGACGGCCTGCCCTCGACCGCAGGGGTAGGACGAAGTTGCCACGGGGAACGCGGGGTGGAAGAGGTTGATTAAAAACCTCGCACGTACGGAGCCAGGTAGATATAGGCTCGTGTTAATATAGACTTATAGTTTTTACTGTAAGCCGTGTAGGCGTGCGCGCATGTTCCTTGGAAACTGTACACCTTGTTCATGCATTTTCATGTTTGCCTTTTGCTCGTTAACTCATGAGAACAGGCAAATCATAAACTCCACTCTTTATAAAGCAAGCTGGTCATTGCATTTAACATTTGCTACTGGCATATCCAATACAATAACATGAACATAACATTTTTACTGAACATGTTGCAGCTATTCGTGGTAGTGAGTGTAACCAACAGTGTCATTATATGTGACGTTGGCACACAGCGACAAGCGGGGTGACGTTGTTGCGGATAGTGTAGCTGCGGGCAAACTTCAATTTCCCTGCAACTCTGACATAATCCCACATTCTTGCACGTATCGGTTGAGGTTTTAAGCAGACGACTGAAATTGTAGAACTGTGCTTCCTGCTGTTACACCACATTCCTCCTGGCTGAAGACTTCGTTGTGTCAACTGCGGAGTATAGGTGTTATATAGCAATAACAAAGCAATAATAATCAGAATAACAATAATAAAATAAAAACTGATAATACGAATAATGAATACAATAAGCGTAATGTCACGTATATGGCCGTGACGCGTACGTGGCGTACTGCACTAACAACTATCGCATCATGTCGCCTACGCGTAGCTTCGTACACCGTAACTCGATTTTAGCTATACTCGTTCTTTTTCATCATTTCACACCAAACTGGCAAATCGGCGCCAGTTGTCGGGTGCCGTTGTGTGGCCATTCTTACTTTGAAAATATGTGAGGTTTTTCCGTAGTAGCTTCAGATTCGGTGAAAACAGAATCAGCATTGTGTTTCGACGCTAACTACTGCGCTTGCCCAGGTATTCGAGGTACAACAATAGCGAGTAACATGCATGGTAATCAAAAACACCACGAAATGTACTGTTTTCACTCTACTTTTGTTCATTTCCCTTATATCACCTTGAAATTCCCAATTCGCAATGCACTGCGCCAGTTCATTGGTATGTGGCCGCTGAAAATTGCTCGACATCTTCGCTGGGCAGCGTATGGTTCCAGCTGCGCAACGACGTATGCATTCGCGCGCACTGGATTTCCCATAAGGCCCTTGGGGGCCGCGGCCAGCCCCAAAAAAAAAAACTGTGTTCGTAGTCGCGCGCGAACGTTTGGCCGCGGTCGCGTGCGCCCTTGCCGGGGAACTGCGCGCGAGGATCTGCGGCGTATAGCGCTTGGGATTAACACCTCCCTTTCGGCAACGGCTTCTCTAGTAATCCGTCTCATCTGGATACGTACACTGTAGGCGTATTAGTATCATCTGGCTACGTATAGGTTAGCGCCTGCTTACGCCTTCTACTAGCCTTGCCATGTTGATGGCTGGCATAGTAATCATGCAACATGACTCCCTCGGCTACTCTCAGCGCACACGCACACGTACCGGCAGGGGCGGATTAAAGGCTGCAATTGGTGCCTAAGCACTGACGGCAATCTTGGTGGCCCGCCTCCTTTCCAAACTGACGCCAGTTCATTTTAGTTGTTGACCTGTCTGACCATATAGCAATGCAGGTTGGCAGCAGTACAAAAAATTATGTAGGATTTCAAGGAGAGTGGTGATAACAGGCGGGGGATATGGGGGTCCTCCCCCAGAAATTTTTTTGAAATGTAGTTTGCCAGGAGATGGTATTTGAGGCAATTTTGAGGCGTAACATGCATGTATACCTTATTCTGACTAATACGAGTCAACTCTATGTTGTGTTTTTTTACACGTTTTCAGTTGAGCAAGAAGACCTCTCTGTTGTGCGATGTTGGTACCATTAATGTTAAAAATGATCTTAAGACAATTCAACATTTGAAAGGCACTCTCTAGTTTGTCTTCCTGTAATTGTGTTGTTTAAGTCCAGTGTGGAGTGAAAGATGTTTTTGGTTGTTTAAAACTTCATGGAGAACACTATGGAAATGAAACTGGCTGAAGCTCTGTAGACAGAAGTGTTTGTTCATGTCATCTGGATAAGCATCAATGATTGTCTGACAAGTCTTTGAAGTACCTTTCACTTTCTAATAATTGGAATTAGCACGCTTTTGTGTGGGTGGCATTAGGGCCCCTTGTATTGTATTGTATTGTTGGGGGCCCCTGTGGTACAGCCTGGGAAAGTAGCAAATCGTTTATTCGTTTTTTTTCATTTTCACCCTTTCCCAACTTTGTGGTGCCCCGCTTTGCCGACTGGTGGCCGCTAGAGGACGTGCTTATCTGCTTATATGGGTTAATCGGCAGCTGGACACACACACACACACACACACACGACACACACACACCACCACGTCACACCACACCACACACACACACACACACGCGCGCGCGCGCACGAATGGACGACAGACGGATAGAACGGATGAAAGAATTGATGAATGGATGAATAGATAGTCATTATTAACCCCTGATCAATGTCTATCTATGGCTATTGCATTTATTCATCAATTAATGTTACTTCCTTCATGGATAAATGTTAGTCATTATTAACCCTTGATCAATGTCTATCTACATTCTACAATGTATTAAGCTAGTGATAGATTGTAAGATGTAGATGGAGATGTAGGTGTAGGTGTAGGGTTTTAAAAGTTTTTTTTGTTAAAAAAAATAAAAATTTTTGTAGATGTAGATGTAGATGTAGATGTAGATGTAATTGTAGATGTAGATGTAGATGTACATGTACATGTAGATAGAGCTATAGATATAAATATCTATATAGATGTGGATATCGATATGGATATAGATGTAGATCTATGTAGATATAGATATAGATGTACATGTACAGGTATAGATATAGATGATGTAGATGTAGATGTAGATATAGATATAGATGAAACACATACATGTACGTGTACATATAGATGTAGATGTAGAAAAAAAACACAATGAAAACAATAATAAAAAATAAATAAAATGTCGATGTCGATGTCGATGTCGATCGTCGATGCCGATGCCGATGCCGATGCGATGCCGATGCCGATGTTCGATGTCGATGTCGATGTCGATGTCGATGTCGATGTCGATGTCGATGTCGATGTCGATGTCGATGTCGATGCCGATGTCGATGCCGATGCCGATGCCGATGCCGTGCGCGAATGCCGATGCCGATGTCCGATGTCTGATGTCGATGTCGGATGTCGATGTTTCGATGTAGATGTCGAAGTAGATGTAGATGTAGGATGTAGATGTAGATGTAGAAATATTAGATGTAGATATAGATAGACTGGGCCCTACAGCAAATGCGATTATTTCCCAATTATATTAATTTCCGATATTTCCTAGTAATTAAGTACATTGATAGAATATACGACATAGAGTACGTCATATATATATATATGCAAGCGATTTTACGTCCTAGTTGTGACGACGAATGAAGGTTCGACTACTTGATTGTGGTGCAGGAGTCAACACAAAAAATATGCAACAACGTAAAACAGAACAAGCCTGATAAAATATTCACGCCGGGAATTAGGCCCGGGCTTATATCGCCTTAGTGAACCAGNGTGTGTAGGAACGAGAAGACACAGTATTCGCGTGCGTTTCCTCACAGGTTTATTGTAAATAAGGCGAATCCCTTCTGGCGGTACATACCGCATCGCAATCAGTCAAAAGATATCCTTCACGAAATATAACAATTGTAGAAAACGATGTACCTAGCATTCCCGTATGTATATCCGCGCTCCTATTTGTTCGCGCGTGGAGTTTGCGAATAAATGCTCGCGGTCGCAGAAAATCTCTGTTACGCAGTGGGGGGGGGGGGGGCCGTATAACGCATTTATTATCAGAGCGGCAGTGAGATGACCTGGAGTATAGTGGCGTAAGGTTCAACGCCGAACTCCAAAAGAGTAGCCATTCCCGGCACTTACATATTGAGTATAGGCAATGGTGGCGAGGGACTCCACATCTCTCATATGGACCCGTATGTAAGCGCATACGTCGGTAATGGCGAATACCCCGTCCGAGAAACTTTGCTTCCGTAAGCACCCGGCAATAGTGATGCTTCATGAATGTTGAAATGCATCCGAATTCGTTAAGCTGTCACCAAAAGATTGACTCTTGTTGGTCCAAGAGTCTCAAAGAGAGAATGGGAGTCGTAACGAACCATTCGGCTGCTATAAGTCATATCCCCGCACCTTCGCCTGTCGACGTGTCTACAGGCCATCCCAACGGTCGACTGCAACAGCATACCTGTGCTGTGTGACCAGCAATCGACGTGATTCCACCGGTTGTATGCCAAGAACACATCTGGGGTGATGTGGTTTGATATGCTGATGTGCGTGCCATAAACATTGACTCTGATACAACGCGTACTCTCGTGAATTGCATGATGGAAGGCTCAGAAGCCCTGACCAGCCCGCGTTCGCTGTGCATAGTGTTATAAATAACGAGGCATCGCTCTATGCTATTTACACGATGCGTTTTGGACGATACGTTCTAGACGTAAGTCTAGACCTACGTCCAAAACGCACGTGTAAACTATGCGGTATCCGAGCACGAATTTTACTGACCGTTGCCGATATCGATGCACAGACGCAATGTTTAAATTTCATGACCACATCGTAAAAACCAGGAAAGCAAAGAACCCGACAAATCAGGTGGGCAGATTGGTTCACGTGACTTGGTTCCACGAGCTTTGGGTCACGCTCCTTTTCGGCGATGAACGTGTTGTATCATATGAATCATTACAATGGGGAAATAAAATTTCCACACTACCATAAAAGCTAGTGTGCCGTCTGTGTGTGCGTACGTGTTATGTGCGACGTGCCGTGTGTGCGTGTGTGGGGCGTGGTTGTTGCGTATGTGCGCGGTGTGGTGCTGCGCGCGCGCGCGCGCGTGTGTGTGTGTTTGTAAAATTGATGTTGTTGTATGCGCGCGTGTGTGTGTGTGTGTGCGTGTGGTGACGCGTGTGTGTGTGTCTGTGTGAGTTCTGGTGCGCGCGCCTGCATGCCGTGTGCGTGTGTGTGTGTGTGTGCGCCGGCGGCAAGAGGTCCTATCGTGCGCTCGGTCCGCTGCTGTTGTGGCGTGTGCGTGTGCGTGCGTGTGTGTGTGTGTGCGTTAGCTGTGCTGGCGCTGCGTGTGTGTGGGTGTGCGCAGCGCTGTGTGTGGCGTGTGTGTGTGATACCCACATCATAGATGAGTTGACAGCCCGTGTCAGCGCTCAATCATCAGTGTGTCGCCGTCCTCAGACGCTACATACGGGAAATTAGCTCGTATCTCTACGTATATACGCCTATGGTAAGATGCAGCAGCACGCTCATAGTTTAGTATGAGGTCATCTGGACGCCTCGCGTCACTAGTACAGGTGCATTACCCGTCACTGATGTACATACCTCAACTAGGCGTGATAGCTACACCCATAGCCTGCAAATTTCGCAACTGAGAATCCGAGGTTCGAATCCCACATGCTTCACATGACGCACACACGACAAGTGTTTACGTTCATCCGGACAGCGGTAATACAAGCTGACGACCTGGCACAGATATTCACGGCACGCACTAAGGTTTCTACGATTTAAGCGTACAGGGAAAATTTAGCTAGTATTTCTACCATACGGTTCTAGCATAGAAATTCTGCCTGAGTGTACTACCGCCACACGTGAACTCCGCACCGTATTTTTGTGCATATGTAATGAGCTAGCGTCTAGCGCTAGTACTGCTCGAATTACATAGTAAAATCTGCCGATTACGTGCCACGTTCAGACCCAGTATACTAAATGTGGTATGACGATAGACTAGCGTCTACAAGCGCAATCCCTCGCTCTCGCTATATCTATCCGGTGTATGCAGGGACTGGGAGACACGCTCAACCATGCACCCTTTTATCATCCACACAGTCGTACACTGTACAATGCATATGCATACCTTACGCTTGTTGTACTAGTGGTTGCTATATTTCTTAGAGCCAAACTCGATATCGTGCAGAGGTGGGTGGTTTGTAGAAGATGTCCTCTCCCACATCGTCGTCAGGGCACGGACGGACATTGCCCCACCCCTTTCGACGACCCAGCGACCCAGCGACCTGGCTAACATCGCTGCCGAATAGAGGCGTGACTCTCTACCCGGATCTGACACCTATAATGCCACTTGTAACGTCAGGAGGAAGCGTATCAGACTATCTGCACGACTCGTCTAAGAAATGCAAACCAACTAATATCACACATCTTCCCGCAGCCTGGCGGTACATTACGTAAGTGTTAGAGTATTGTCTCGCGATACTTACTAAACATATTCTGACGTCACATCTTACTGGTGAGTTACAGGCTGCACGGAATTACAACCGACCGTGGCCGGTAACCGTTGACCTGGCCTGACTACCCAAGCGTTAGCCTGAGAGGAGCAACACTCACCCGGGGCGATCTTCCTCTCAGCTTCCGGTGGCTTCTGTGGCAGAGAAGATGATGCTAGAGGAGGCTCGACGGCGGCTCGTTGGAGCGGCGGTCAGTAAGGGGCTTGCCAATATCACACCTCTCGTAGCCTATCGGTCCTCCGTGGGCCTGCCGAAAAGGCGTACACGGGCCAAACTACGGCATGATGCATCGTCAGGGATCCGCTCGTCCTCATCTACGTCGCAAGTCTCACTCACGATCCTCAGCCGCACGTAACTCAGACAATATAGGCTGGTTGCCACGTTGATTTTCTCAGCGGCCCTCGTTTCTTGAAGATGTGTTCTGCCGGAGGGATGACGGTCTTAGCCTAGCGGACATGGCTCCGGCACACTATCTCCTACGTAAGGCTTAAGATCGTCGACGGCCACAACACCCGGCGGATCTCTTGGGCCTGTACCCAGCGAAGCGTCTCTCTCTCCTTTACCACTAGAAGCGGACCTTGCCAAGGTGTACCCAGTTTCCCGGTGGTAGACACGTATTATCGCCACACCCAGGCGCTAGGGGGAAAGCAGGGTTACTAACGCGCTTGTCGTAATTTCTCTTCTGCTTCTCCGCCGCCTTACAGCTACCCAGCTGCATACGGGCGCGCTACGATACGCTGCCATAACGACGTACGGGTTTGATCAATTTCGAGGAGTTTACACATCTCGGAAAATAACTTCAACTCGAAAGATCTTCCCTGGTCGGAATGCAGTTGTCGGGGGCAACCAAATCTGGCGAACAGCTGCATTACTAGGCATTCTGCCGTTATGCGTGCAGTCTGATCAGGATCAGCGTATATTTCTGCCCACTTAGTGAAGTAATCACAAGCATGTACTTATTCCCACGCTCTGTAGGGGGTAATGGACCGGCAAAATCCACGGCCATCCTCTCCCAAGGCGCACCGATGGGTTGCTGCGGTAACCCCGCTCTTCTCCTGCGTATCCCCTTACGGCGAGAACAAATGTCACACTCTCGGCACCAGCGCTTGACGTCTCTTTGGGCGCCAGGCCACGTGAAACGTCGAAGGACCCGAACCAGAGTTTTACTGACACCAAGGTGTCCCGACATTCTTCCACCATGTAGGAGCTGCAAGAGTTCTTGTCTCAACTTCGGCGGCGCGATGAGAAGGTATCTGGTCTGTCCTAGGGCGTGCGATGGGAACCACGCCTGGTAGAGGACGCCTTCACGTACCCTCAAGCGGTCCCAACGCTCCCAGTACCTCTTTCCCTCACACGACTCATCTGCCAGTACGGCGTATGGAGGTCTCTCAACATACTCCTGCTTCAACTGGTGTACCCGCCTGATGGTTCCGTCCTCGTCCTGCCATTCACGCACGCGGTTATGTGTCCATTGACACAGCGTCGTGTTGAACTGGTCCAGGACCCTGGTGCGTGGTCGGACGAGCGCTCGGGGTACTCGCCCCCTTGCTCTACGCACTGGCGCAATGACAGGTTGTATCACAGACTGTCGACACCCAGGGCAGTCTAAACGCTTGCACGTACGGGCTCTCGTCAAGCGAGATAGCGCGTCTGCATTAGCGTAAAGCTTCCCTGGCCGATGCTCGATGGACTTCTTAGGATTCCGCAGTTCCCCCACCGCTATTATCTCCCTTCCTTGCGCGTCCACCATGCTAGTCACTGCCTGATGCAGGGCAAGCCCGCCAAAAGATAGTGCTGCATAGGTTGCGTAGTCAAGGAGAGATAACTCTGCACCGGTGTCAATAGTAAAATTAACTTCACGGCCACCTTACTTCTACGGGTAGTTGCCATGCAGCCTCTGGCTGTGCAATGGAACTCCCTGAAGCTGGGTGTTGCAGGTCCCCAAGCGATGCTGCGAATGACCCCGCCGTTACTCGTTTCCCGACCTCTGCTGTCTGGCATCCAGGCCCCCAGCATTCCGTGGTCTACGAGCGCGGTAGTGGTCTCCTTCTGATCATCCGCCAGCGTCAACGGGAGAGGAAGTCTCCTCTGACTCAGCTAACTCAACGGCTCTCGGGCTGATGGACAATGCCAACAAGCAAAACTCAGTGATGACACTTGCACACGAATTCTCACCTCTCTCAGCGAGCTATACTCGTGGACTCCCTCGGGGACTGTTGTGTTGCTACCTTTACAGAACACTGCTCAGGCTGCAACTCAGTCTACCGAACTACAATCCTAGTCACCGACACCAATGCAACGATTTTACGTCTAGTTGTGACGACGAATGAAGGTTCGACCACTGGATTGTAGTGTAGGAGTTAACACAAGAAATAGCAACACGTAAAACCAGAACAAGCTGATAGAAGTGTTCACGCCGGGAATAGGCCCGGGGCTTTTATTCGGCCTTAGTCAACAGACTAAGGTGAACTAAAAGATGGTGCACAAAATCCACACAGCGTCATGTCCGCTGCGGTGCAGAAATGATACACGTGATGAACTGAACAGCCAAACGAGAGGTCTAGATAACACTGTAATAAGTGCATTGCCTGTGCAGGGCGTTAACTAGATTAAATGGTATGGCTTAAGTGATCGTGAATGGGCGCTTTTGCTTTCTGCCGCGAATGTGCTTGAACCGCGTTCCGTCGTCTCAGATGTATACGCCTGACTAGAGAGCAGAACCTGATTGTATGCACTAGACAGCGACGAGGTTAGGTTTTACTCCATCATGGCATCACGAGAGCACGCGGTGCGATCAAGTCATGTTTTATGTCAGCAACTCAGACATTGACAAGCACGATCACCCTACAGCGTTTCCCTTATGTACAACGTGGGGCCCGGGAATCAGCGGTGATGTCGCTGGCACCACGCCACCCAGGGATACATGCTGACGCGGGACCCCCCGGCTAGGGGGGGGTCCTCAGTGGGACACATTCGAGTCACCATTGATGTTCGGGGTCGGTAGCCGCACGGACGAAGAGATGCGGGGATATGAGGCCTATTAGCAAGCGAAGGCTCGTTATAATTATATATATATATATATGTATAATATATATATATATACTATCACTTGTCAATGAAGGGCGGTTGTCGATATCAATAGTATGCTTGCGGCGAGCAGTCTGTTTAGGGAGGCATTTGGAGGAAGGGAGAGAAGAGAAGCGGGAGAGAGGAAGAAAGGAGAGGAAGGAGAGAGAGAGAGAGATGACCGAGAAGAAGAGAGAGATAGAGGAGAGGTAAGAAGGAGGACTACTGCCCCTGAGGGGAAGAGAAAAGAGAAGAAAGAGAGGAAAGAGATAAGAGAAGAAGAAAGAGCAGAGAGGGAATCCGGAGAGTAGAACAGACGAGAAGACGGAGAGAGAGGAGGAGAAGAGAGAAGAGGGGCAGACCAGAGATGTGGGGGAGAGAGGAGAGGGGAGGGTGACGAACATAGAAGGAGACGGGGAGGGAAAGGGAGGAGAGAGAAGAGAGCGAGGAAGACAGCAGAGCGGAGAGGAGAGAGGGAGAGGGAGAGGACGAGGCGAGGAGAGAGAGGAACAGGAGAAAAGGGCGACGAGAGGAAGAGATGAGAGCAAGACACAGAGGGGGGAGAAGAGAGAGGAGAGAGAGAGGATGAGAACTGAGGAGAGGAGATCGGAGAGGGCAACAGCGGACGGCGAACACACGAGCAAAGAGCCACGGGGCAGGCAGACAGGCGAAACAGAGCGGACGGGGCAGAAGAAACAACTACATAAACAAAGAGAGGGGGGAGCGGAAAGAGATGGGGTGAGGATGAGAGGAGAGAGAGAGACGAGGAGAGAGACGAGATGAGAGGAGGGGGCAGGCAGAGACAGAGGGCCGAAGAGAGAGGAGGGTCGGCTGAGAGAGAAGAGAGATAAGAAGAGGACAAGAGAGGAGAGATAGAGAAGGGCCAGACAGAGATGAGGAGAGGAGAAGAGACGAGGGCAGCAAACATAAAGGGTGAGAGCAGAGAGGGGCAAGGGAAAGGGAGAGAGCGAGCGAGCAGGCAGACGAGGAAGGGGAGAGCGGAGACGGGAGAGGGGGGACGAGGATGAAAGAGGCGAGAGGAGATGAGTGAGGACGAAGAGAGTGACGATGAGAGACGACGACGAGAGAGGGAGCCAGACAGAGAGGTTTTGAGAGTTGGTGAGATGGGGAGAAAAGAGAGGGAGAGGAGGCGGAATGCGATGAGAGAGAGGAGCGGAGAGAGAGAGCGGGAGGGAGGAAGAGAGAAGAGAGAGAGATCGAGAGAGAGGAGAGAGAGAGAGAGAGGCGAGAGAGAGGACGAGAGGAGAGAAGAGAGAGGTACACTCAGCGACTATATATAAGCTCTGATCAGTATTGGATTTGGCATCGAGAGTCACTCCGCCCTCGCAGCAAGCACATATATCTATTNTATATATATATTATATATTATATAGAATTAGTATGTGGCCATATTTATATATAAACGTCTATGTAGATGTAGTGTGAGCGGGCGGAAATGATACTACTGCAACCATGCAGTGTGTATATAGGTGTTTATAAATAGACGGTCACATATTAATTCAAGAGGAATATGTTCTATAGACGTTCTGTGGTGAAAGCTTTCCCACAGAAAAATTAAAGCGTTCTAGGCGTGGGATATAAGAACTCCTCATTGTTCACAGCATCATGCATCGTCTTGCAGTTTCCAGCATCACCGCATCACTGCGCAAACACACACAGACTCACACACACTATCTCTCTCTCTCTCTCTCTCTCTGTCTGTCTGTCTCTTCTCTCTCTCTCTCTCTCTCTCTCTCTCTCTCTCTCTCTCTCTCTCTCTCTCTCTCTCTC
>NW_014579118.1:0-8670 GCF_000485595.1 Priapulus caudatus
TGTTGAGACCTCAACCGCCTGCAGGCGATGCAGGACAAACCGCCGCTGGCGCTGCAGGACGCAATTTAAACCGCTGCGATCAGCGCTACGTTCTGGACACGACCCCTCCGCCGCTTGACAAAACCAGGTCAGCGCCGAAGGTCCATGGCCTATACAATTCAAAGATTGTGATGTACTTGTATCGTTTCGAATACGTATGTATATTGTGTCTGTTCTCTTAGTTTAAGTGCTCGATTACGGTTGCTTCATAGGAGGGGGTCTAAATGGCTAGCGTCTCGGATAGCGTTCTAATTAATGCCATTTTGTTTTGTTCCTTTTTGGCGGTTTGATTGATCTTTGTGATAAACGTTATGTTATATTCATTGGATGTGTTATTTTTGTTGTGAATCATGCACTATCGTATATGGCATTCATTGGTCACGTGAGGTAACCGACCCAATGGGGGTTCGACCGTCAGGTGGTTTGGAACGTCAAGCTGACGGGTAGTATGTGCCAGCTGAAAGCACGAGCTGCACAAGGGAATTCAACGTAATTGCTGCGCTGAAAACTCACGGGCGATAACAGATAGCTGCAACCGCTCGTGGGTGTGCAACAGCTGTGTCTGGGAGTGATACCGATTATGAAGGGATTTAATTTTGAGCCGACAAACCGCGGCATAAGGATTTTGCCCGCCTTGCTCGACGTCCGGCAGCTTACTTACAGCTGGCGTGTACGTTCAGTACAGCTCACTCCACGCGCTAGCCTTGTGCCTGTCGCTCGTCGATCAACCGTTTGCGACCAAGGACTGTTTGCCATCCCGCGTCATTCTTACTCCGCGTGACGCGACACTGCTCGTCACGACGATTTCACGACTTTGGGACTAAGTTACTTCTGCGCCTATTCGACTAACTCTGCGGCTGACGGCCTTCGCCCATAACGAGCCATTTTTTTGTTGATATTAGAACTCTGTAGTCTATTGCTAAAACTGCGGCCGCGTCCCGGCATTATAACATAGCCATTTTGATGTGATGTGATTTGTTCAATTTATGCGTAAGTAATGGCTGAGATCGTCTCGCTGTATATTATATAAACCTACTAGAAATTTACCACTAGTCTTTGCTGAATGATTCTTGGAGTCACTCAAAATAGGTGAGGGGTTGTAGACACGCATGCGCAGATGTGGGTGGCCAATCTGATGTTGCGCCTGGTTTGGGTAAAGCCCAATATACAAAATCTATCCAACCCAAAACCTCATTTTCCAGCACCCTTATCCCGTAAGTTCGTAAATAAAACAAATTAGCAAAAATAATAATAATAATATATTAAGAGACAAAATTAGCCATCAGAGCCGTCCCTAGCGTCACTATCTCTCCCCTGCGGCAAAATTCGCAATATAAAAGCAGCTATTGCTAGTGAGTAATCCTGGAGATTTGTCCCGCCACACAAAGAGCAGACGTCGTTGTGAGAAAGTCACGTGTACTGAAGGCGCAAAGCATACTATTCTGAAAGCTGCCGTGAAAGGAGAGCGAGAGAGAGAGAGAGGGGGCGGAAGGACGGATAGAGAGAGAGACGAGGAGGTGACTGAGAGAGAGAGACAGAGAGGGGAAAGAGCGACGAAGAGAGTAACGAGAGAGACGAGAGACGGACGACGAGCGACGGAGAGAGCGGAGAGGAGGATAGAGAGAGAGAGAGAGGGGTGAGAGACAGAGAGGAGAGAGAGAGAAGGAGGCGAGATGAGACGAGAGGACGAGAAAGACGAAGACGCGAGCCGAGGAGGAGAGAGGAGACGACAGAGCGAGAGCGAGGAGAGAAGCGGGAGAGAGAAAATAGTAGAGAGAGAGAGAGACGACGAGCGAGAGAGAGGCAATAAGAGAGAGCGATGAGAGTGAGAGAGAGATTGCAGCCGGTATTTTGCTGAAAGAAATTCTTTTGTTCCGTCACGCAGTTTCTCATCTCTGAAGTCTCGGGAGATTGCGTCTCATGCGAGCACATGTTTTCAGCGCAGCGGTACGTTAGATCCAAGCTTAGCGAGTGATTGGCTTCACACTGTCTCCGTTTACACAGATTCCCGATGAACTAACCCGCGTGCACGCTTTCACAGCTATAGCACTGATCAAATATGTAGACAATAAAGAATTTGACGCTGTTAGTATAAACAATATTTCAGCATTTGCGATCATTTCAAAGATTTGGGAAGAACCGTGTCAAATCTCCGACTGAAATGAAAAAAAATAAAAAATATAAATAACCCGTGTGGACGCGGGTTCGAGAAACTCTGCTCTTCGCGGTGCGGGAATTATGAAGTGTGTCTCGCTGCCGATCGAGGCTTAGCCCCGTTCCTTGTTAAGCGCTCGTTCCGGCCTGGTGTTGCCACCGGGCCTCTCTCAGGCCGTCCTGCTCGCACGTTCTACCTTGCGACGTTTCCTCCGATAGTCTGCGTCTTCCGCCATGGCATCCCCCGCCAGCTAAAAGTTGGGACGTGTTGAACATGCAACATTAAACGCGGCGTTTTGGTGGCTGTGTGTGTGTGTGTGTCGTGTGTGTGTGTGTGCCGTCGGCGCGCGCGTGTGTGTGTGTTGTATGTGCGTGTTTGTGTGTGTGTGTATGTATTGTGTGTGTGTGTTGATGTGTCGTGTTGTGTGTGTGGCATGTGGTGTTGGTGTGTGTGTGTGTGTGTGCTGGGGTGCGTGTGGTGTGTATGTTGGCGTGTGGTGCTGGTGTGTGGTTGTGTGATATGTGTGTGGGTGTGTGCGTGCTGTTGTGGGGTGTGTGTGTGTGGTGTGTGTGTGTGTGTGTGTGTGTGTGTGCGCGCGGGTGTTATATGTGTGTCGTGTGTGTGTTGGTGTGTGTGTGTGTGCATGTGTCACTGTGTTGTGTTGTGTGGGTGGGTGTGTGTGTGTGGGGCTGCTGTGTTGTGTGTGTGTGCTGTGAAATGGTCCCTGGTATGTGTCTGTGCGGGGGTCTTCATGTATGCGTGGTGCAACTAGATGCAATGTACGCTACATCGTTATGACGTACTTTAGGTCTTTCGTTGCTTATCTATCAATGAAAGCGCCGCGAAACTTTCCGGCTTTTACTGCTCGCAATTAGTAAATGATGCACGGGCAGATGAAACTTGCGCGTTTTGTATATATTGTCCCACAGATTGCTCTTTCACGCACCTGTGAGGATATAGATGCAGCGGTAGCAGCGCGTGTACGCCTATTAGATAGCCGCAGAAGCAGCGACAGAGGGCTGTAGTAGCTAGTAGGTCGTAGTACCAGTCGTAGTGTAGTAGTAGTAGTGTAGTAGTAGTAGTGTAGTGTACGTCAGTCAGTGAGTAGTGTAGTAGTAGTAGAGTAGTACAGTAGTAGTCGTAGTAGTAGTAGAGTAGTAGTAGTAGTAGTAGATTAGAAGAGGTAGTCAGATAGTATGTTATAGTATGTGTTGTGTAGTCATAGTCACGCGTAGTAGTAGTAGAAGTAGAATATAGCTAGTATAGTAGTAGTAGTAGACAGTAGAAGTAGTAGTAGATAGTAGCTAGGGTAGTATAGTAGTAGGGTAGTAGTAGTAAAGTATAAGTTAGTGTAGTATTAGTAGTAGTAGTAGTAGTAGTGTAGTTTAGTAGCTAGTGTCTAGTAGCTAGTGAGTTCAGTAGTGTAGTAGTAGTCGAGTGAGTCAGTAGTAGTAGTAGTTAGTTAGTGTCAGTCGTAGTTAGTAGTAGTAGTGTCAGTAGCTGTCAGTGTAGTAGTAGTGTGATGTAGTAGTAGTAAGTAGTCGTAGTATATAGTGTAGCTGTAGTAGTGTAGTAGTGAGTCCTAGAGTCGTAGTGTCTGTGGGTGGTGGCATCGCGTAAAATCTTCGAGTTTTCTTATGAGAATGTGTGTGCGGGTGAGGGTGGAGGATGAGTTGTGTACCGTGCGTTGCGTGCGTGGCTGCGTGCGTTGCTGTCGTAGCGTGCGGTGCGTGCTCGTGCGTGCTGTGTTATGTCTGGGTGTGTAAGCTATGTATATTATTCGGCTTTGCTTTTGGAAAAGATACTCAGCGCAAACGACAGAGCGTGCTATTTCACTAATGTGGTCTTGTAGAAGCGCGAGGATGAACACCTTACGCAAAACATGAAATCTGTCTGACAGCTTAACCCTCAGCTATAATAACCTAGCCAGCTTTTTCGCGCCACACCACACAAAGAAAGGAGAGAGGCGGCGAGAGGACGACGAGAGGAGAGGAGATAGGGAGAGAGAGGAGAGAAGGAGAAACGGGGGCGCAGGCATCTCACAGCAGTCAACACCACACACACCAACACACACACACACCCACCACACCACACCACAACACACTTAAACTACACACAATATACGACGCACGCACGCAGTACGCAACACGCACGCACGCACAACACAGCCACACAAACACAACACGACACCGACACACACACACATACACACACCACACCATACAACACACACCACAACACATACACACACACACCAAATCACACACCACACACACACACACACACACACACACACACACAAACACATTCACGACACACACCACACACACACACACCATACAACAACAACACCAACCGAAACACTACAAAACACACAACACACACCACCCACCACACACACATACCACACCAAACCACAACCACAAAACCGAACGCCCGATCCCGGTGTCCTTATCAGAAGGTAGTTCTCGCCTGCTTACTTATAGTCCACGCCCCATTGCTTTTTGCAATCATGCATAGATGATTGAGTGCGAAGGCACGCTAACGCTTTGATTCAGCGAGGCATTCTCGTTGTCACTACGTAATCGCCTCGACGTGATGACTGACAATGAATGCGTCCGCAGCAGCAGGCAGGCAGCAGCAGAGCAGCAAGCGGTAAGCACAGCGGAGCAGCAGCAGCGCGAGCACAGCAAGTAGCAGCGCGCAGCAGCAGCGGCACCGCGAGCAGCAGCAAGTAGTCAGTAGCAGCAGCAAGCGCAGCAGCAGAGGTCGCAGCAGCAGCAGACAGCAGCAGTAGCAGCAGCAGCTAGTAGCAGTAGTAGTAGCAGACAGTTGCAGCCGCGCAGACAGCAACAAGCAGCAGGTGCAGCAGCAGGTAGCAGCAGCAGCAGCGCAAGCAGCAATAGCAGCTGCAGCGCGCGCGAGCAGTAGCAGCGCCGGCAGCAGTGCAGTAGTAGTAGCGCAGTAGCAGCGCACGCACAACAGCGCAGGCGCGGCGAGTAGCAGCCAGAGAGCAGCCAGAGCCAGTCAGCAGCAGCAGTAAGTAGTAGCAGCAGCAGCAGCAGCAGCCGACAAGCCAGCAGTAGTAGCAGCCCGGGCAGTTAGTAGTAATAGTAGAGCAAGCGCAGCAGCAGCAGTCGATAGCAGCTAGCAGCAGTAGCGCAGCAGCACAAGCAGTAGTATAGCAGCAGCAGGGGTAGTTCAGCAGAAGCCCAGCAAGCAGCAGCCCAGCAGCCAGTAGCAGCAGCGAGCTCGCAAGCAGCCACCAGCGCGCCAACAGCAGCAACAGCCAGCAGCAGCCGTAAGCAGCAGCGAGACCCAACAAAACAGCAGCAGCGCAGTCGACAGCAGCAGCCAGCAACACCAGCACACAGCTAGCAGCAGGAGCAGCAGCAGCAGCCGCAGCAGTACCAGCAGCAGCAGCGCAGCAGTAGCAGCAGCAAGAGCAGCCGCCAGCAGTGAGCTAGCAGCAGCAGCAACAACAACACAGCGCAGCAGCAGTGTAGAAGTAGCAGCAGCGAGCAAACAACAACCAGCAGCCAGCCGCAGCAGAAGCGCGCCAGCAGCCAGCATCAGTAGCAACAGCAGCAGCAGCTGCTGCAGCAGCCATTAGGCCAAGTAGTAGAAGCAGTAGATACGGGGGCGCGGTGTACACTCCGGACCTTTGGTAACGCAACCGTCGAACGAAACTCCTCTCTCGGCTCTGTATTACACGCGCGCGGTTGCAGCAGTTAAGTGCAGTGCGACCCGGTAGAGAGCTGCCGCAATACATGTTACACGCATTAGCTATGGGCTCGGCCGGTGAAGAAAGCATCCATGCAAGAGAGCGCCCGGACGGACGGCTGTAACGCCTAAGTACGGGATGACGCCGGACGTGGTTGATTGTAAAGTCATCATTATGATCAGTGCTATACTGCAGAGCCGAGGGCCTGATGATGGGAGGGATCATGCGTGCCGTAACCGCCGGGTTCATGATGCTTGCGCGACAGTTGTGTGAGTAGCGAGAGAGAGGAGACGAGAGACGAGACGGGACGAAGCGTAAGAGAGAGAGAGGAGAGAGGAGAGAGAAGGCTGAGAGCGCGAGGAGAGAGCAGAGAGAGAGAGAGGAGAGAGAGGCGGAGGAGGAGAGAGAGAGAGAGAGAGAGAGGGGGAGAGTGAGCAGAGAGGAGAGAGGGGGGCGGGAGAGGGAGAATGAAGAAGCAGAATACGAGAGACGAAAGAGGATATATAGAGAGATGGCTTGAGAGCGACTTGGTAAGCATTACGGTAAAGCCCACTGCTACGGCCTATATGTGGCAACATGAACCCATGCGACAAAGAAGCCATGTAATTAACGTATATCCAACCGGCACCGGAAAAAACGTCCGACTTTTCGCCGCTGCCGCGCAAAAACCCGCTAGCAAAAACCAGTTTGACAAGCAAACATGATATCGATTAATTCACTAGTGTGAAGGCAAATATATTATCTAATCATATGCCAACACATGCTGGTGTGTGTGCCGTGTGCGTTTGGTGTGCGTGGCGCCCGCGCTCCGGTGTTTGCTGTGGTATCTGTGCGTGTGTGTGTGTTGCGTGTGCGTGTGGTGGCGTGCGTGTGTGTGTATTTTGCGATGTGTGCGCGCTTGCTGGCGTGCGGTGCATGGTGTGTCGTGCGTGTGTGTGCGTGCGTGCTGTGCGTGTGTATATGGAACGTGTTGTGATCTCGGGGGTGTGCGTCGGATGTGTATAATATCTGTGCGTGGCGTGTGTGTGGTGCGTGCCGCTTGTGTGTTATTTGCGTTGTCGCGCGCGTCGTGTGATGTGTGTGTGTGTGTGTGTGTGTGGGGTGCGTGTGTGTAGTGGCTGTGTACTGTGTGTTGTGTGTCGTGTGTGGTGGTGTATCCCTATGCGTGTGTGAGTGATGCTATGTGTGGGGTGACTGGCTGTGCTGCTGTGCGGTGCCTGTTGGCGCGCGCGCGTGTGTGCGTGCGTCGTGTGCTGTACTGCGCTGTGTGTGCTGTATGCTTTATGTGTGTGTGTGTGCTGCTAGTGTTGCTGTGTGATGCGCCTGTGTGCTGTGTGTGTGGCGTTTTTCTTTATGCTGTGGATGTGGATGTGGTGCTCGTGTGTGTATTTGTGCGCCACAGTTGCCCGCGACAACCTCCATTCCCAAGAAATCTGGTGCGCGCGTTCGTGTGTGTGTGTTGTGGGGGGGTGTGTGTGCGTTGTGTGAAGTCACTGTGTGGTGTGTGCGTGCGGTGGGGGTGTGGTGTGGTGTGTATCTGTGCGTGCTGTGTTGTGTATGTGTGTGTGTTGTGATGTGCTGTGATGTGTGCATTGTGTGCACTGTGCTGCGCGCGCGTGTGTGCGTGCGTGTGTCGGTGTACATGCGCTGTGTGTGTGTGTGTGTGTGTGTGTGTGTGCGTGTGTGTGTGTGTGCGTGCGTGTGCGTGTTTGTATGCCAGGTCTATTATAAGCCTGCCAATCGAATTGCCACGTGCCAATCACACACACACAATGCCCGAGGCGCTACCGCATATTTATAACGCACGTTCATCTCCCACAGTCATGCATTTTCCTTTTAGATACATATAGATCTATGTTTGCGCGCTCTCTCACCAAAACGAGGCGTGTAAACAGGATACACGCATAAGTTACCGCCCACGGGGAAGTGGCGCGAATCTGAGCTAGTGACCTTATTCTTGTTGACACGCCACCCGTGATGACACACGCCCCCTGGCGACGCTTCTGGTAACTATGCGCATGCGTCTTCGTTAAGGCTTGGCAGCGGTCGGGTTGTATTATTACTGTGCGCGCGCGGATAGCGGGTTATAGGGAGTAGAGCGTGAAGCTAAGGGGATAACATTTCGTACGATTAATCACAGCTTTGCAGCGGTCTTTCTTCAGGGGCGCATGCAAGAAACAACACGTGAATACGAATGTGCGAGTGTGCGTGCGTGCGTGCGTGCGTGCGTGCGTGCGTGCGAGCGTGGGTGCGTGCGAGTGTGCGTGCGTGCG
The DNA here is from genome assembly GCF_000485595.1 of Priapulus caudatus. Lineage (NCBI taxonomy): Eukaryota > Metazoa > Priapulida > Priapulimorpha > Priapulimorphida > Priapulidae > Priapulus > Priapulus caudatus. The sequence continues at coordinate 8,192 of NW_014579118.1, forward strand.
TGCGTGCATGCGTGCTTGCGTGCGTGCGTGCGTGCCTGCGAGCGTGTGTGCGTGGATGCGTGCAAGCGTGCGTGGGTGCGTGCGAACGCGGGTGCGTGCGTGGGTGGGTGTATGCGTGCGTGGGTGCGTGGGTGCATGCGTGCGTGCAAGCGTGCGTGGGTGCGTGCGTGCGTAGGTGCATGCGAGCGTGGGTGCGTGCGAGCGTGGGTACGTGCGTGTGTGCGTGCGAGCGAGCGTGGGTACGTGCGAGCGTGTGTGCGAGCGTGCGTACGTGTGAGTAAGCGTGCGTGCGTGCGTGCGTGTGTATGCGTGCGTTATAATGTGTACGTACGCGCGACCGTGTGTATGTGTGTATGTGTGTATGCGCGCGAGTTTATGTGTATACGTACGCGCGTGCATGCGGGGGCTATGTTTGTGCGTATGTCTCCGTGTGTGCGCGTGTGTGTGTGTGTGTGTGTGTGTGTGTGTGTGTGTGTGTG
>NW_014579118.1:16621-24232 GCF_000485595.1 Priapulus caudatus
TGTGTGTGTGTGTGTGTGTGTGTGTGTGTGTGTGCGTGTGTGTGTGTGTGTGTGTGTGTGTGTGTGTGCGTGTGTGTGTGTGTGTGTGTGTGTGTATATATATATCTTCTTTATATGCTCTTAATATATATATATAAGCTGTTGTAGGTAAATAGCAAACGATGCCGGGAAGCGGTATAAAGTCTCAGAGTTGTTAAAGATAGAACAATATCCTTCAGTGATGCGAGATCGACGTATAGATATATCGATAATAGATAATCGTAGATATATCGATGGCTAAATGCGGGGATGTGTGCGCATACTCTGCATGTTGTTGAGATGGTGACTGGTTTAATACTGTCACGAGGGTATTTCATGATGAACACTGTATATCTATACTCAACCTATACGTAGCTTGATACGGGCGAATCTATGCTGTATTCATTGTTTATTCCTATGAGAGTGTATACGTAGCCGAATACCTTTTATATATAGTCTGTATACATGGATTAATACTGGGGACTGAATACATGGTTTATTGCTGAAGAATTAAAACTGCATTATTTTTTAATACGGAAGACTATACATATGGAATAATGCTGAATCCCGTATACAAGGCTTAATGCTAGCGGCTACATACGTGACTTACTATTGACGCTGCCTAAACCACCCGATAGCTACATGAAACTAAATATCTCACAATTGTATGCCGCTAAATACGGCACGTGCCCATTATTTGCCGAGAAACTTGATACATGAAAATCAATACGTCAGCTGTCGCATGTGAAGTCTACGGTTTTCCTTAAAATAATCATTAAAGGTATAATATGCATCACCCTATACTTCCGTAGCAACCCTGCTGCTGGTACTTAAACACGTAATCTGTTTCTTATTATCAGTCGGCTACTGACGTCATCTGACACTCAAATTACGAGCCCACACGCTATCATCTTAGCATCTTATACATCTGGCGGTGCGTATGTACTGAGCATGCGCAGTTGTAGCTCGCGACGTCTCACAATGTTTTCCGAGCGATAATGTGATTGGTCACTTCCTTCCCACGTGATGCCTAGTAGTGCTTCCAGGGTCTATGTCTCCCTGGGTACTGCCGGAACGTACCCTGGTACTATCTAATATGCCGGTCCGTACCTCGCCTACTCCACTAACGAGTCTAGGGAGTCGCCTACGCCTACTCCCTAACACTAACCCTAACCCTAACCCTAACCATATCATATAGTTACCAGGATACGTTCCGGTATACCGGACCGTACCCAGGGTACGTTCCGGCAGTACCCTGGGGGACATAGACCCTATGAGCCATAGTAGTGAATCGCGTGACGCGCCCGGTTGCTAAGCACTTCGTGGGGAATGTATGTACAATGTCTTTGTAATATCTGCAATCTTAACGAGATAACATATATAAAAGTGTTGCGGCGGATGTGGTAAGCCAGAGCTGTGCCGGTAATCATCATACCTTCGAACGCAGATTGTCCGACGAATGTTAATACTGAATAAATTATTCGAATTATTAATTCGAATATATTTCGAGATTTCGTGCCAGCACTTCCATTTATTTGCTTGTTTTGTTGTACGATGAAACAACATCGCGGTTGTGAATGAATTCATTAATTTCTGCAGGCGACTTGCCGCTAAATATATTGCACGAGGGCTAACGTTACGAACAAGTGTATTATAATTTATATGAATACAATTTATATATTATGAATTATGTCTCATAAAGCCGACGGCGACGATGGTGATGACGGCGACGACGATGACGATGGTGATGACGGCGACGACGACGACGATGGTGATGACGGTGACGACGATGACGATGATGCTAGCGGCAGCGACAACGAAATAAGCATGCATATATATAGACGCAGCTTAGCTTTCGCAAATGATGCAAAAGTCTTCAGAAAATCGGATGGCAGTGAAATTGTAGCGCAGCAGCGCTTGCAAGACGCGGCCCGCCCGCCCTGCCGCCCTGCCGCCCGCCCTGCCGCCCGAGCGCCCGCCCGTCCTGCCGCCCTACCTCTCACCCGCCCTCGCTTCTATTTACCGGTCCGTTTGCCTGCCCGTCCTATGTCCCTCGCCCTGCCGCCGGTCCGAGGCCCTCCCGCCTTCCCACCGACCCACCCTCCTGCCCACCTCCCCTCTCTACCATCATCCACCCTACCTCCTGCCCTCCCGTCCTTTAAAGGTCACCTTCCCGCCCGCCGGCTCTCCCACCCGTCCGCCCCACCACCCGCACGTCTGCCTGCCCGTCCTCCCGTACGCCTATCCGCCCGCGCGCCCTCCTTCTCTCCTCCCGTAACCCCCTCACCCCGAGGACTCATCTATAAAAGCATCTAGGAGGAACCCATACATCCCCTCCGCGATCACCAGCTTCGCGTGCGTGCGCGCAATTTTCGCCCTACCCTCGCTAGCGTTTTACCCGCGGAAAACTAACGCACTTACTGCTACGTGACCAACAAATTGAATTCAATGTGAAACAGTGATTATTAAAAACGCTTGTCGACGCTCTTGATTTTGCGCGCAGAAATCGTCGAGTGCTTCATGGCGCAGTATTTTTTCCTTGTGGTTTTTTTTTCTTACTTTTTCTTAAGTTACCGGAACTCAAACGTGCGCTGTAAGTGATTGCTGGCCGTAAGACTGTTATAGGATCAGACGTGAATCCATAGAGATAGAGAGAGAGAGAGAGAGAGAGAGAGAGAGAGAGAGAGAGAGAGAGAGAAGAGATAAGAGAGAGAAAAGAGAAGAGAGAGCGAGAAAAGAGAGAGAGGAGAGAGAGAAAGAAGAGAGAGAGAGAGAGAGAGCAGAGAGAGCGCGAAGAGAGACATTGCTTGGAGAGAGAGAGAGGACGAGAGGATGAGAGACAGGAGAGGAGACGACGGAAAGAAGGAAGAGAGAGAGAGAGAGATGCAGCGAGAGACAGGAGAGAGATGAGAGAGAGACGAGAGAGGAAATAAAAAAAACATAAAAAAAAAAAAAAAGAAAGAAAAAAAGGGGGGGGCGGGAGAAGGGGGGGGGGGGGGGGGGGGGGGGGGCCTGGAAAAAAAAATAAAAAAAAGAGGGGGGGGGCGGGGGGGGGGGGGGGGACGACTTGGGGGGGGGGGGAAAAAAAAAAAAAAAAAAAAAAAAAAATAAAAAAAAAAAAAAAAAAAGGGGGGGGAAAAAAATAAAAAAAAAAATAAAAAGAAACAAAAAAAAGGGACAGAGAGATAGAGAGAGAGACATGAGAGAGAGAGAGAGAGAAGACAGAGAGAGAGAGAGAGAGAGAGAGAAAGAGAGATCGCGTGAGCATGAGACTAATAGGAGGCCGTTTGCGAGCGAAGGAGAAAGGAGAGAGTTAGTCGCTTCGGAAGGACGCTGTCATTGGTAAATGTGATTGTTATCGCGTGTGCGCATGAAGAAACTTGCTCTAGTTATCTTGCAATGATATTGCTGCGAAAATTAGGCGTTTAGAATCGCGCGTGGGTACGGAGGTAGGCACCAAGGATGGTCCGCCAGCTGCGGCGGTACCGGAAACAGTATTATTATTATTATCATTACTATTATTATTATTATTATCAGTAGTAGTAGTAGTATAGTAGTAGTAGTAGTAGTAGTATAGTAGTAGTTTGTCTGTTGTTGTTGTTGTTCGGTTGTTGTTGTTGCTTGTTGTAGTAGCAGTAGCATCAGCAGCAGCAGCAGTAGCGTATATATACATAATAATAATTATATATATATATATATAGTGTGTGTGTGTGGTGTGTGTGTTGCGTGTGTGTGTGTGTGTGTGTGTGTGTGTCGTGTTGTGTCGCCGCGCGCGCGTGTAATGTGTCGTGCGCGCGCGTAGTGTGTGTGTGTGTGTCGCACGCGTGCGTGTGTGTATGTCGACGTCATCCTATCTCTCGGCTTCAACAACCGCGAAGCGACCGCGATGGCGCAATTTTAAAATTCTCGCCGCACTATTGATTTCGCGGCGATTCTGTCACAACTTTATATTAGTTGTTAACTAAGGCACCGGCATGTTTGCTTTTGCCGACAAATAGGATCGCTGTCGCGCAGGTTAATTTGGCATTGTGCGTAGCGCGGCTTTTTTCTGTGCGCCTGGCGTCCTCCGAGAGCGTGAGACGGAAAAGGGAGAGAGGAGGATGAGGAGGAGGGAGAGGAGGAGCAGGAGGGAGAAGGTAGGAGGAGGAGGAGGAGGAAGCAGGAAGAGGAAGAGGAAGTAGGAAGAGGAAGAGGAAGAGGAAGAGGAAGAGGAGAGAGGAAGAGAAGAGGAAGAGGAAGAGGAAGGCAGGAAGAGGAAGCAGGAAGAGGAAGAGGAAGAGAGAGAAAGAGAAGAGGAAGAGAAGAGGAAGGAGGAAGAGAAGAGGAAGAGAAGAGGAAGAGGAAGAAGGAAGAGGAAGAAGGAGGAGGTAGAGGAGGGGAAGAGAAAAGGAGGAGGAGAGGAGAGAGGAGAGGAGGAAGAGGAAACGGAGAGGAGGAGGAGGAGGATGGAGAGGAGGAGAGTTAATTCGCTCACCTTGATGAACGCGCGCATGTCGTTGTAGATGTAATACTTAAGTGGCTGTTGTAAACTGCATGAAGAGCACGCGTATGGTGATAAGCCGATATGTATGGCATCTGCTAATGATTGATGGCATGACTGCTATAATGAAGGCGACAATATCTGTTTTTTTGTTTAATAATCGTCCTCTCTCTCTCTCTCGTCGTCCTTATTCTCTCCGGTCTTCTCGGCATCGTTCGCTCTTTCGCTCTTATTCTCTACTCCTTCTCCTTCTCGCTCTTCTTTCCTCTCGCTCTCTGTTACCGTCCTGCTATCTTTCTTCACGCTATCTCTCTGCGCGCTCGTTCTCCGGTCGGCTCTTTTTCGCTCTTATTCTCTCTCTCTCTCCCTCTCGCTCTCTCTCCCTCTCACAATCTCTCTCTCGCTATCTCTTTATTTCTCGTTTATTCTCGCCCGCTATCCCCTTTCTCTCTCTAGTTTCATCTCGCTCATTCTCTTCCTCGCTTTAACATTCGTTCGCTCGCTCTGTCTGTCTCTCTCTCTCTCTCTCTCTTCGCCTTCTCTCTCTCTCGCATCTCTTTATTATCCAGTTTTTCTCGCTCCGCTATCCCCTTTCTCTGTTCTAGTTTATTGCACCATCTATCTTCTCTTCTCGGCTTTTAAACGATTTCGTTCGCNGAGAGAGAGCGCGAGCGAGAGAGAGAGGGAGAGAGCAAGATAGAGAGAGAGAGAGAGAGAGAGAGAGAGAGAGATGCAATGTTCGGTGTGATTTCACGAAAACAACTAGGGTTTCTGTCGAAGCAATGAAACAGACGGTTGCCTCACTTACGCTTTACCTGCCGCAAGGCGTGCTGCTGCAGCTAATTAGAACTTAACTAACTACCGCCCGAGGTATACGTAACGCGGTCTGCATTTCATAGTTTCTATGTGGTCGAGGCGTAGGTTGATCGTGCGCGGGGGTGGCAGTGTGTCACGCAATTAGCAGACGCCTCGCGTTAACTTACACCGAGCAGGCGAAGGAAAGGGCAGAGAGAGAAAGAGAGGTAGAGCGAGAGAGAGAGAGACTAAGAGCGCGATGGGAAAAGAAGCAGAGAGATAGATAGAACGAGAGAGTGAAAGAGAGAGATGAAGAGAAATAGAGAGAGANATGGGAATTTTGCTGTAGGCGAAATGAGAATTTTGCTGTAGGCGAAATGGGAATTTTGCTGTAGGCGAAATGGGAGTAGGCCAACCGGGAATAAACCGTGTGAACGCTCTCTTCAACGACGCTCCGTGTCGTTTTTGATCCGGGTCAGTCTCGGATCGTTTTCGATCCGAGACGAACGCTCCGTGTGAACGCGGCTATTATCGACAGCCACAAATCTAACGTGGCAGCGCGAATTCGTCGTTCCGTTAAGATCATTACGAATTTATTACGTCCGTCATTAGGGCTTGTAATCGTGTTTAATTACGAATTAATTTTTATAAGTTACGGCCCACCCAATAATTTTCATCCCTGCGTAAAAAAAACTCGCTGGTTAAAGAGGCGTGTCAATAATCTCTTAATTGAATGAGCATTTTCGAATCGATAATCCATTCGCGATGGCAGGTTTCCATTGTTCCCCTCTCGTCTGTTAAGCAATTGTGTAGTAGAGCGGAATTCACGGTTTATTGGCTTTGAATAATATTCTAACCCGCACGGCGATCAATCCACTCCAGCAAGACAACTTACCATCGTACATACACCCTACCCTCGTACATACACCATCGTACATACACCCTCGTACATACACCCTCGTACATACACCCTACCCTCGTACATACACCCTCGTACATACACCCTCGTACATACACCCTCGTACATACACCCTCGTACATACACCCTACCCTCGTACATACACCCTACCCTGCGCGATCCCCGTGAAACCACGCTCGGCACGCGTGCATACCCACCCACCCATCAACACTTGTTTGTTAATTTCCAGCATCCCCCCCCCCCCCGGTATCTGCATCGGCGCACACGCCCTGGCAGACGCACGCACGCAGGCGCGCGCTCTGGCTGTCGCAGTCTCCAATTAAGATCAGTGTCTGTACAACGTCGGCAGCGCTGTCACGTGATACGCGCGCCTGCTTCCCTGCAGACGATCACTCCCGTCGCAAGCATATCCTCGCGTCTGCTTGGAGGGGCGACGCGCGCGCCACCGTGCGGCGGAAAGTCGGTGTTTATTTTGGGAGCCCTGCTGCGCGACTGACCGATTAGTTACCGTGTATAGCGTTTCATTGAAAACAGCGAGTCTTGTCGGCCTGAAAAGCGCGCGTGTTTATTTCCGAGTCGCGAAGCTGGCTTGCGCAGCTGTCTCTTCGTCGTGCTGGCAACTATACGCGGCGTTACAATACCCTCCTTATAGCCAGACGATCGTTATTCATTATCTATACATACAACCATATGTTGCAAAAATTCACGACAACTCATTTGTATTGCTACTTTCATAACATTAATTTTCTTCTCAAAATCTAAACGATTGGCGAAACATAGATTTCTGTTTAGATGTATAGATATCGTGATTTTTTTTCATTTGTGTTTGCTGCTAGGTACAGTAATGTTGTTAACGTTAATTAGATATTTGTGAATGGTAACGTTACGGTTGACAACGTTAAGGTTTTATCATTAATTAGTTAATTAGTTTTTGTATTGCTCATATTCTCCTCTCATTTTTTTCCTCTCGCTTGCTCCCAACTAATTACAATACATGTTTCAGCATCCTCTCTCCTTTTAATAAAAGGAGGAGATAGTGGCGAGAGGGGGGAGTGGAGGCGGGAAGGGAGAGAGAGCAACAATGAGAGCGAGGACAAGAGAGAGATAGAGGGGTGGAGGCGGGAAGGGAGAGAAAGCAACAATGAGAGCGAGGACAAGAGAGAGCGATAGAGGGGGTGGAGGCGGGAAGGGAGAGAGAGCAACAATGAGAGCGAGGACAAGAGAGAGCGATAGAGGGGGTGGAGGCGGGAAGGGAGAGAGAGCAACAATGAGAGCGAGGACAAGAGAGAGAGAGAGCGATAGAGGAGGTGGAGGCGGGAAGGGAGAGAGCAACAATGAGAGCGAGGACAAGAGAGAGAGAGAGCGATAGAGGAGGTGGAGGCGGGAAGGGAGAGAGCAA
>NW_014579118.1:24242-24887 GCF_000485595.1 Priapulus caudatus
ACCCTCGTACATACACCCTCGTACATACACCCTACCCTCGTACATACACCCTACCCTCGTACATACACCCTACCCTCGTACATACACCCTACCCTCGTACATACACCCTCGTACATACACCCTACCCTCGTACATACATCCCCTCATCGCTCATACTGGGCCCCATCATATACGCCCGCCTTGTTCACCGAAATAGAATGCATTGAGGGCTGGCAGTGATAGGCGATATCCGCCGTGCCCCGTATTCATGCTAATTGCGTGCCATAAATTCCCGTTTAGCTGCCGGGGAAGGGTTATGGAAATAGCTAATAAAGCCGACGTATGCACGCCGCATCGGAACACATATATATATATATATATATATATATATATATGCAGATGGCTAGGACTAGAAGTCACCTGATCGTTACTTCTGCACTCTCGTTGACTGAGTGAACGTACGTTAATCTATGAGGATGGCGCCGTTTGCTTGAAATTAACCAGCCAACAGACAACATATGAGCAGAGGATATGAATGCTAAAAGCTTTGTCGGTAAACACACACACCGCACGCGCACACACGCGCACGCATACACACACATAGATGCACACACACACACACACATAGATGCACACACACACACATAGATGCACACACACACACAT
>NW_014579118.1:28061-28413 GCF_000485595.1 Priapulus caudatus
TCCTACTGCTGCTGTTGCTGCTGCTACTACTGCTGCTGATGTTGCTGCCGTTGCTGCTACTGCTGCTACTACTGCTATACTACTCCTACTGCTGCTGTTGCTGCTGCTACTACTGCTGCTGCTGCTGTTGCTGCCGCTGCTGCTACTGCTGCTACTACTGCTATACTACTCCTACTGCTGCTGTTGATGCTGCTACTACTGCTGCTGCTGTTGCTGCCGCTGCTGCTACTGCTGCTACTACTGCTATACTACTCCTACTGCTGCTGTTGCTGCTGCTACTACTACTGCTGCTACTGTTGCTGCCGCTGCTGCTACTGCTGCTACTACTGCTATACTACTCCTACTGCTGCTG
>NW_014579118.1:29566-31070 GCF_000485595.1 Priapulus caudatus
CTCTCTCTCTCTCTCTCTCTCTCTCTCTCTCTCTCTTTCTCTGTGTTTGTCTTCATCACTCGCTCGCTCTCGAGCATGCGCTTTTTCTCTTTTTCGCTCAAGCACTCTCTCCTTCTCTCAGACACACACTCTCTCACTCGAGCTCTCTGTTCCTCGCGCTCTCTCTCCGCTGTCTCTCTCGTCCACCTTCATTCACGCTCTTCATCTCGTGCGCTCGCTCTCCCTTTCTCCCACCATCTCTTTCTGAACATGCTGAACAACTCGCTCTTTGTCGCGCGCTCTCTCCCTCTCGCTGGTTCTCTCTCTCGCTTTATCGCTTTCCTTCCTCCGCTCCCCCAACCTCTCTCTCGATCGCCCTCCTTCTCCGCTGCCCTTAAATCGCAACCGATAACATTCTCCGCTCACGTGGTTACGCGGACGTATGTATGCAGCAACGACGGGTGTTGCTATCCCCCGGGCGTGGAGGGACAGTCATGTGATACAGTTGACGTATACTTCAAAGTCCAAATCTTCCACAGAAAGATTCCACAGTCATACTTCCGTGCTAGACATGGCCTTATATCCCTAACCCTAACCCTAACCCTAACGCTAACCCTAACCCTAACCCTAACCCTAACCCTAACCCTGATCCTAACCCTAATCCTAACACTAGTGCTGCCACATTGCGGTACTGTCCCTACACGCCCGGAGGATAGCATTTCCCAGCAACGACGGCAGCACCACAACACGCTAAAACAAAAACCCAGCCAGACCGCCTGCCACGCCCTCTGTACGCCCACTCGATGTCCGTTGTTTTTCTCGCGATGACGTCCTCATCCCGCGACGTTTGCGGTGACACTATTAAGAGCTATAAATCAGCTACTGCAGCGGTACCGCCACCGTCAGTCACTAATCTGGTGTTAGCGACGTCACGCGAACGTGAATGCTGCTGTTTTAATGCCGACGCATTTGTCGTGACGTCTCTACAGCTTGTCCATTCTGAATCACATTCTTCGCGGTCATTGCGTCCTTTCGGTCGTTCCGTCGCGAATTCGCGCGCGAGCGTCCGCTCCTGGGAAAACACACGCACGCACATACGTACACACACACACACACACACACACACACACACACACACACACACACACACACACACACACACACNATATATATATATATATATATATATACTATTATTTATTGTATATATATATATATATATATACATTTATTTATGTATATATATATATATAATATCTATATCTATATAATGTTCTTCGTCCTGACCTTTGTCCGCATTGATAGAAACATCGGCTGTGCTACCGCTGCTACTACATGCCGGCTACTCTGCGATCCCCGGATTTACGTTTGAAGCCATTCGAACGAGAGATGCGCTGTTGCGCAGGCCATGCTGGCTGCTGCTGCTGTTGCTGCTGCTGTTGTTGCTGTTGTTGCTGTTGTTGCTGTTGTTGCTGCTACTGCTGCTACCGATGCTGCTGCTGTTGCTGCTGCTGCTGCTGCTGCT
>NW_014579118.1:33532-42732 GCF_000485595.1 Priapulus caudatus
TGTGTGTGTGTGTGTGTGTGTGTGTGTGTGTGTGTGTGTGTGTGTGTGTGTGTGTGTGTGTGTGTGTGTGTGTGTGTGTGTGTGTGTGTGTGTGTGTGTGTGTGAGGTACTGACTCCCTGGTAACGGTGCCAGAGTGTCTATTCCCCGATCATTGTAGCAGACCGCATGACAACCTTCTGTGTCAGAAAGCCTAAGCCCTGGTATATCGAGCAGAATATTTGATCACTGGTAACTTTATCAGGACGTATGAAGGTCCCCAGCGTGTCAACAGCGTTATAGTATGAGCAGAACCGACACTCAATGAATACCAGTGGCTCGTTAAACTGCATTACATCTATCATGACAAAAAAATATTGCGAATAACATTATCTAAATTATTACACGCAAGATGGCAGGGTTTATAGTTTCTGGTTTATAACTCCGCGGGCGGCAGCACTAAGCGACTATATATAGTTATATCGTTATATACTTCATGCTTCATTACCAACGTAATGATCGGTTTGATGCAAGCTCTAATAAAATCATCTTCCCTCCTGAATAAATTCATAATTTGGTAATAAAATCAATCGGTGTGTCAAAGTTTCGTTCGTGATCGTAAAACTCGAGTCCGCTTCCGCGTGACCACATGTCTAGTTGTCCATGACGCGTGAGTAACCCGTCAACGACGAGTTATGTCTACCCTACCCTTAACGAAACTAACGCAGCTCGGGTTTGCTAGGTTTTTTTTACCGTAACTCAAAGCCATAGCGGGAAACGTTTAGCGGAAATTGCTACCGGTTTTCATTGGCGCACAATAAACAAACATTAGCTGATGAGCAAGATAAGAAAAGTGGCTGAGAAATATTTTGAGAAACAATTTTTTCTCTCGCGCGCGCGTTCTCTTTCTCTCTCTCAATTCTCATATTTCCCTCTCCTTCTCTCCAGCTATCTCCAGCTATAGCTCTTTCTCCTCCTGCTCGTCTTTCTCTTTATACATTACTCTCTCCCTCCCTCCCTCTCTCGCTCTTTCTTTCTCCCTCTTTCTCTTTCTCTCTCTCTCTTCTCACACACACACTCTCTCTCTCTCACTCTCTCTCACTCTCTTCTTCTCTTCTCCTCTCTCTCTCTCTCTCTCTCTACTTCTCTCCCTCCCTTTTTCTCTCTCTTCTCTCTCTCGCGTCTATCTCTCTCTCTCTCTATCTCCTCTCTCTCTCTATGTCTCTCTCTTCTGCTCTCATTAGTTGACACTCTACATGGGCAGCCTACATGGAAGCAAATATACGTATATATGCATTACGCTGCCACACTATGTTTCCCTCAGCACAGACATGTAAGCCTATTCTTTCCGTCCGTCCGGTATCGCGGGCCTTTGGCGACCGCGCGCCTCGCGCATACATATATGACCGTTGTGTGTGAGCACTGCCACAAACCTTTGCCGCGCTGCTAAGCGTGCTTTGATCTATCCCGAGGCCCCAAAGCTCAGTGTCAATTATTTACATATGCCTGCTAGCGACGCTCCGCGTATTCGCCGCGACGTCGAAGGTTATTGCGCCTGCGGACTTTAAAGTGGCGCAAAGCAACGAAGGCCCATCTCACGTAATCCGGCGGGTGCGCTCCCTCGTATTTATACCCGCGCTTAATAAACCATGTGCTGCCAAAACTCTCGCCGTAATAACGGCCAGCAAAAACTCGCCGCAGATACCCGCTGCCGCGAAGCCCTTCACGATACCCGTGTTTTTTTCTCAAGGCGTAAGAGAGAGAAGGCAGACGAAAGAGATCGAGAGAGCGACGAGAGAGACAGAGAGAGAAGCGACGACGCCGACCGAGCCCCGAGGAGAGATAGCAGAGAGAGAGAGATGAGAGAGAGAGACCTGAGAGAGAGCCGAGAGAATGAGAGAGAGAGAGAGAACGAGAGGAGAAGAGAGAGAGCAAGAGAGAGATGAGAGGAGAGCTGCAGAAAGAGCAGAGAGAGAGAAGAGCTGAGAAGAGCAGCAGAGAGAGTAAGAGAGAGAGAGAGAGAGAGAGAAAAAGAGAGAGAGAGAGAGAGAGAAGAGGGAGTTTTTTTTATCAAGGCCGTGTACTGCGCCCGCTGTTTTTTATCACGTTGAAAGTGCCGCTAGCAACGTTATCGCGGAGATAACCACGCGATCGCAAGGCTTCGTCCGCTCGTTGCTATAACCTGTGATAAAGCAGTCGTAAACTCGCCGGGGCGCGGCGTTGACGTCACCTATCGTCATCGTCTCACTCGTCGTACGCTCGTTGATACTTGATCCGCGTCGTGTGCCGGCCGGCCGACTCCGGATATAAATAAATAAGGCGGCTTCCCTCGTCACCCGGAGCCAGCGGCGCCACTAACGCGCGTACGTTTCTCGTAGTTGCTTAATGAGTTGGATTTACTCTCTATCGTATCCCTATCCTTTCTCCCACCTCTCTCCATTTCGATCTCTCTCTATTGCTTTCATCCCTCCCTTTCTCCCACCTCTCTCCATTTCGATCTCTCTCTATTGCTTTCATCCCTCCCTTTCTCCCCCTCTCTCCGTCTCCCCCTCTTCCTCTGTTATTTCTTCACATCGAAGACTAATAAGCTAGATTCGTGCATCTGGGGTGGCGCTATACAAAGCATTGGATCATTGAAAAGCATTTCTCATCAGCGATTCCATGATTAATAAAGATAGAGCGCGAGAAATTGGCGTGAAAACCGGACACGCTTTTTAAGCCGGACTTAATGAAAAAAAAAACCATCCGGTTGCCCTAGCTCTACGGATCGATTTTACAGCGCAGTGGCTGTAATTCCTGAATGACGGTGGCGCGGGGGAATTTTTAATAGCTTTATAAGCGGCTTTGGTATATTACTGCCGGAGTTTGTTAAATTGAAAACGAGGAGAAGTAAAAAGCAAGAAAGAGATGACGCTAAGTAATGCGTGCGTGCGTGCGTATGTGTGTGTGTGNAGCTCTGTGCCTTGCATTGTCAAAAGTAGGCGAGGCGATGTTTATGTAGTACCGACGGTAGATGGCGCTGGTGAGTGCGGTCTATATTTGGGATGCATGCTGGTTACAGAGGCAGTGATTAGACGCAAGAGAAATAATTAGTATGAACTAAAGACCGATTGACCGCTGCCTGTATGCCTGCATGCCTGCCTGTCTGGCTGGCTATGCCTGCTGCTAAGCAGTATACATTCCTAAAGCTTTTTGCTCGTATCTACACAGTACAGTCTTGAAACTTCGTCAGTTTTTACGATTTTTTTTCGAATACGCGTGCGGTTCTAATACTTGAAACAGGAAGCGTGGATTCACAGCGGAATGGAGAATGCGTTAGAGGCTCAAGCGCGGGAAGTAGCGTGCGATACATTTGACCTATTTTTATTTTAAATTCTAATTGGTTCAACGGTTAAGAAAGTTCACTCGTGCTTTTCACTCGTGCTTTAAAAAAACAGGAAACTCAACGAGCGTGAGCCACGGAGTGTGCACGGGGAACGTGATGGATCGAACGCCGGGAACAACGATGGGTTGATTCAGATACGGTAACAATGAACGTGTCGCTGCAGCGCACATCAAAGTTAAAACACACAGGCCTAAGATTCGCCGCATCTTGATATTATAATTAACATGTGCTACTAATTATCAATTCACGCTCAAACGTGATGCATGTTTGCGTTCATTCAGCTCGTCACGAGCGCCCATGTTGCGGCGAGCTAGCAATAATGGTGCTACGTTTCGCTGCTATTTTGATATGCCATTGTTCGCATTTGTAACGGCGTCTATGTAGCATCCTTTATTCGTCAGAACGACATTAGGTCTGAGAGTGGTATAGGATGTCAATATAAATTATATTACACCCACGGTTACGCACACACACACACGCACACAGTCCCACCCACACACACTAACGGACACACACACTAACGCACACACACACACGCACACAGTCCCACCCACACACACTAACGGACACACACACTAACACACACACACACGCGCGCACAGTCACACCCACATACACTAACGGACACACACACAGGACCTACTATGTAGGTAACGACCCACGGACGATCACAGCAACACATCACGCACAGCTACCAGCGCACACAGTCCCACGCCATTCACACACTAACGACACAACACACTAACCACACACACAACATCACATCAGCGCACAAGTCCACACCCACATACACTAACGACACACCGACACATACGCACACACACAACACACACACACACAGCACACCGCCCGCCGACACAACATACGGCACACAACACACGGGCTTGTCACACACACACATACACACGCGGCACGTACACACACACACAGCGCAACAAGTCACTACCCCACATACACTAACGGACACTACACACATACGCACACACACAACACAACACACCACACACACCACACACACACAATACCAACGCACACACACAAACACACACGACAAGAGTCCCACCTGGACTTCGCCACCACCCACTAACGACGCGCATACACCACACGCGCGCCGCCACACGGGGTCACCAACGCCACACAGTTACACACACACAGACCACGCGACGCGACGCAACGCAACCCAGCACATCACAATCGCACACACAGGTCCACACCACGCATACACCAGCACACACACCCACACACACACCACAACACACCACATCAACGGCCATCACATGGTACATACACAACGCAAACGGCCGACACACACACATACACCCCTTCACACAACGAGCACGCACCGCAACGGCACCGGCACGCACCGCGACGCACGCAACGCGGCCACGCGAGCACACGCAACGCACCAGGTAGGTCTCGCCGTTTCATCAGCGGGATTTCAGCGCGCCGTCAACGCCGTCAGGAAGTAACAGCAAACGAGAAAGAGACTGAGAGAGAGAGAGAGAGACTGAGAGAGAAAGAGATAGAGACATGATAGAGAGAGCGACAGAAACGAGATAGAGATAAGAGAGATAGAAAGAGCGAGAGAAAGAGATGGATTTGATAGACGAGAAAGAGAGAGAGAGGGGGGAGAGCGGTGAGAGAGCGAGAGACAGACATAAAGAGAATTGAGAGAGAGCGCGCGAGCGTGTGTGTGTGGTGTGTGTGTGTGTGTGCGTGCGTGCGTGCGTGTGTGCCTGTGTGTCGAGCTGTGTGGTGTGTGTGTGTGTGTGTGAGTGTGTGTGTGAGTGTGTGTGTGTGTGTGTGCGTGCGTGCGTGCGTGCGTGCGCTGCGCGGGCGTGTGGTGGTGTGTGCTCGCGCCACGCGTTGTGTGTGCCGTATGTGTCGGTGTGTGTGTGTGTGTGTGTGTGTGTGTGTCTGTGTGTGTGTGCATGTGCATCTTGCGTGTTCTGTGCGTGCGTCTGTCACTGATAGAATTGATAGATAGAGTACATATTTCTCAAACTCATCTGCAAAACCGTAAAACCACAAAATTCCAGCCAATAGATTTCATTTACTCGTCATCTATCTCCCTTACCAGGAGTTCTCTTATTCAGTCGATCCGCTTTCTATATCTGCCACGGAATAGACCGTGGCCTTGGCTCACGACTCCTGTGTCGCGGCTTTGCTCGTCATATTCTCATGTGTTGCTGGAATGCCTGCATCAGCACCAGCCTCTTTAACAACAACAACAACAACAACAACAACATCATCATCATCAACAAAAACAGCAACAAAAACAGCAGCAACAACAACAACAAAAACAAAAACAAAAACAAAAACTACAAGAACAACAACAACAACAACAGCAGCAACAAAGAACGACAACAATAGCAGCAGCAACAGCAACAATAACAGCAGCAGCAGCAGCAGCAGCAGTATTAGCATCAGCATCAACATCAGCATCACTATCAGCATCAGCATCAGCAGTAGCCTCATTATCGGCATCTGCATCATCAATAAAATCAGCCGAGTAATTAAATATAGTAATTAACATACTCGTTACGTTAGTTGTTAAGAGTGCCGTAAGCACCCTTGTAGCGCAATAAATCACAGCACGGGAATCATGTACTATTAAATTAAAAATGTGTTTTCCCTGCCTGTCTATATCGAGGTAGAATACCTGTGTGTTTCTGATGAGATGTATTTATTGGGGAGGTGGGCGAAGTGCGTGTGTATAAAGGGAGACGAGCCTTCCTCCTTATACGCGTCCTTTGGTCCCACACCTCATCTGCTCACATATTTTTCCAGCCCCCTTCCTTTCTTTCATAACTCCTCCCCATCGCCATCCTCTCTCCTCCGCCATTCTCCGTTTTAGATTATTCTTCCGTCTGGCTTCGTTGTAGCTTCTAAAACCCTCCGTTTCTTCTTTCTCTACTTCCGTTTCTTCCTCCGGCTCCCATCCACCTCCCATCCTCCGGCTCCCATCCACCTCTGGATCCCTTCCAATCTATTTCCTTCCCGCCTCCTTTTCTTGCGGGTCATGCATTCCGGCCCCATCCTCCTCCTCCGACCCTCCCTCCCATCCATTTCCTTATGTTATTCTGCCCTTCCCCTCCTTGCCATCATCTAATCGCTACACCATTAATTATTGGTTCAAAAAAGCATTTATCTCTAATATGTTTTGTTAACAGTGGCTTAGCAGGAATCTAATGCGGGGGGAGCGCGCCGCACGCAGTCTGTATCACATTATAGGCAAACACAACAACTCTCGAAACGAACTGACGCAGAGTTCGATTCTGGAGTTTGGTTCGACGGAGAATTAAGTGGTTAGCGGAGACAGAATTTTCTACGTTGGTAACTATTGCATTACAACTGATAACATCGACCCAAGACACAGCGAGCGACGCGACGCAAGCCACGCGACGCAAGCCACGCGACGCAAGCCACGCGACGCAAGCAAGCAATGCAAGCCACGCGACGCAAGCAAGCGACGCAAGCAAGCGACGCGACGCAAGCCACGCGACGCAAGCAACCGACTGAATCAAGCCAAACCAGGCGACACGAGTAACCCAGTCGACGCAAGCAGACGACGCAAGAAAGTCAGGCGATGCGAACGAGCGAACGACGCAAGTAAGCGACGCAAACAACCCCCGCGACGCAAGCAGGCTATACACGGCAATTAACGTGGCGACCACCTCTCCCCTAGCGACCCCACCTCGAGAAGGCGTCACATTAAGGAGCGACATACATTAAGAGAGAGAGAGAGAGAGAGAGAGAGAGAGAGAGAGAGAGAGAGAGAGAGAGAGAGAGAGAGAGAGAGAGAGAGAGAGAGAGAGAGAGAGAAATGCCATCGACGGCTTCTCTCGGCACTAATTCTTCTCGAGTTACTTCTCTTCGTTAGAGGTTTATTCGTTTTCCTTTCTTCTCGTCGTTGTCGTCGCTGCTTGATTACGGTAACGAGGTGCCCACACGCCTCCTGCGCAGTGACTTAAACATGTTCTCCCGTATCGACGGATAGCGTTAAAGACATTCCCACACATAGAGCGAGTTAAAGATACCGCCTCCCCCGGAGCGAGGTAAATGTACTCGATTCCACGAATCGAATTAAAGATGTCCTCCCCTCCAAATGATAGAGTTAAAGATTCCCTCATTTCACGAATCGAATTAGAAATGTCGCCCCCTTCAAATAATAGAGTTAAAGATACCCCCATTCTATCTAATTCGTTGTTAATTTCTAACATTAAATCGCAACAGAAATACATTAATTAACTGCAAATTGGCCGAGCAGAATTAGCTGTGGAAATAAACCCCTTGAATAGGTTTCTCGTGTCAATATTTGCTCTAACAACGTATGAATGAAAACGCGTTGATAAAAGCATGAAAAGCATAATGATTTTACTTGTTAGATACATGATACGGCACCACAACTCCACAACAGTGAAACACGGTGAGGACAAATCCGCCCCGGTTGCAAACCGCTGCTATTGAAAACACCTCTATTGAACATAAATCCGTACGTCTCCATATTGTACCTAGCAAATGCAGGTAAATGCACACATGAGACCGTAAACGAACTCGCTTATTTCTACCGCAGCTGCCGCGTTCAATCGCCCACGGCTCGCATTACACAGGATTAGGAAAATATCTCTAAACAGAGGTGTTCAACGGATAGAGGCTGTGCGTATAGTTGAAGCGAGAAAGCTTGTTCCCGTAGTTTAACCGACCGATTATACGTTACAGCATTCTTGCGCGCTGGTTCTTGCTAGACACATAATGCACACCGCATCATGGAGGGCTGTACGTAACCTACACCTGACGTGTACGGTTACGTGCACGTGTAGTTAACGTGTACGTAATGTTGAATACACTTGAAATTGACTCGCATGCCAATCTTACAGATATTCATCCCATACGCTAGCCATGAACATAAGTCACAGCGCTATCGTAAAATGATTACGCATACGATTAAAAGCGCGAATGAGCTTAGAAAAATACTCCAGACATTACTGAATAAAATATTGCCACTTAAAGTCGTTATAATAGACGCAGACTAATAAATTACTAAGTGGACAAAAGCGATATAAATTGTTATTAACACGTTACTAGACGCATAATATCAGGAGTAGATAATAGGGCGTAGGAGTAGATAATAGGAGTAGATAATATAGGGCCCTATTATCTACTCCTGATAATATACACCGCATCATGGAGGGCTGTCTTTCCTACACGGACGTACACCGTTGCAGCGTCCGCACACACAGGGTAGTAGGCTACTAAGGATACTAAGTTTTCTAGACGAGTCGGTACTGTAGGAAAGGAGAGGAGGAGATGCGACGGAGAAGGAGAAGGGTGAAGATGGCGGAGAAGAATGGTAGCGGTGACGGAAAGGAAGGGTTGAGATAATTGAGAACAGTTCCCGAGAGAGTTACTGGATGAGGGAAGGAAGGAAGAGCGTTTCTGTCTCCCCCTGCACCTGCACCTACGGCAGCTTCCGCCTCCGCTCCCGCTCCCTTTCTCCCCAACACCCATTTCCCGCTTCCGACCCCCAACTCCCCCGCGGCCACTGTAAGCAGGAATGATGATGATGATGATGATGATGGTGATGATGATGATGGTGGTGATGATGAGGGAGGGTCAACAAATGTTACACCACCACCACGTCACGGATTCTCCAGGGTCCGTACGCGACAGTAAATTGTCGTGTTTATTGCGAAAGGACGGCGAGTCAATCGTTGAGCCACCGCCGTCGTTAGCTGGTAAGGACGAGCAAGGCGCTTGATGTCCTGATTGCAGTACGTGACGTGGTTATGTCACTGCGACGCTAACACACACATACACACACACACACACACACAC
>NW_014579119.1:2071-2528 GCF_000485595.1 Priapulus caudatus
GAAAAAAAGAGAGAGAGAGAGAGAGAGAGAGAGAGAGGGGGTGGGGGGGAGAGAGAGAGAGATATCTGTAGCAGGTACCAGGCCTTCTGAGAAGTACCGGCCCTGGGTGGAGTAGCTTGACATTGTGTGAATCCGTGCGTGAGGAACGCGCTAACGAACGCATCCCGAAAACGAAAGAAATAAAATTGACATCGTCGAAAAATTTACGGAAGAAATCACGCAGACGCATTTGTTTGCCGTGTTGTTTTTTTAGACTGGTTCCGTAAGCTCGCGATCGCACAGGAATCACGATTCCCGGTACCATACGGTGAAATCGAAAGTGTAAAGTTTTCAGAGATCGCGAGAGACGTTATGTTGGACCGGCTCGCGTGCGTGCGTGAATGTATGTGCGTGCGTGCGTGCGTGTATGTGCGCGCGCGCGCGCGTGTGTGTGTGTGTGTGTGTGTGTGTGTGTGTG
>NW_014579119.1:3292-14103 GCF_000485595.1 Priapulus caudatus
ATACACCACATGCACACAGCTACATGTAACCCGGCCCCATTATAAACCATAATAACCCATATAACCATAACTGTAGTACAATTAGCACATTCTGCATGTCTGCGGCCATGGTGAAGAGCAGATGCACACTGAAGATGAAGCTGTATATTTATACAAAAATGTGTGTATTTATACAAAAATGGGGGGGGGGGTCAGTGGAAGTGGGATCGTAATAAGAACGCTCTGTGAGCCTATTGCAAACGTGGGAACAACGCCTTGGACGTATTACGAGCGTCATAGTCTCAGTGGCAGCGCAGTGTGGACGTAGAATAAGCGGAAACAAGCCAAGCAAGCGTAGTGGAAGTGCAGTAACGGCGCAATAAGAACGGGAGAGGCGCGTATGGAGAGCCCAATGAGCGTACAGCAGTCGCAAACCAGTCGCAGGGGACGATTTCTGCGACCCCAAGTCGCTTCTATGCGTTGTTGCTACGTCCACGATACGATCATGTAGTCATCGCTTTGCGCTGCCACGGCGACTGTACTGCGTCATTACGCCGTTCATTACAGAGCGCCGACCCGCTGCGCTTGTTTTGGTTCGGACCAACCCAAGCGCCGAAGTTTGGCGCTCAAGGTAGCTCATGGCGACCCTCTTCCGTCCTTGACAGTTTCCACTGCGTCTCAACCAGTTATACATACCCCCGTCACACCGGACGGCGACCATCCGCGACCATCCGCGACCGTACGGCGACCAGAAAATGTATAAGGTCGCCGACAAACGCGAACCCACCGCGTTCTTACCGCGTTCCAGGTCAGATCGCCGAACCTTGGCGTTTGTTTTGAACATGCTCAAAACAAACGCCGTGACTCGGCGATCATTGGCGATCATTGGCGACCACGGCGACCACACCACGATGTCTGGCGTTTACACCACGCTTATACCACGCTTATGGCGACCTTGGCGCGCTCTGGGCCCATTTTCCGTTGCCGTAGCAGCGCAGTAAGGACGCCATCCCGGTGTGACGGGGGTTTTACCAACTCGTTCTCAGAGACCTTACTGCGCTTTTCCTCGAGCTTTCATACTTTTCAGGTCGCAGTGGGAGCGCGAGCGTGATCGCGAGAAGGTGTGACAGGGGTATTACAGCTCAATTCTCAGNCTCTCTCTCTCTCATATTTCATTAAAACCTCCACTCATTAAATATATATTATATGTGTATTTGTATGAATTGTACTTGTATGGAATGTTTGGATTTGTATGAACTTGAATAGTATGTACTTGTATCTATGTATTTGTATGGAATGTATTTGTATGGATGAGTGGAGGAAATAAATAAAAAAAATAAAAATAAAAAAGAGAAAAAAAAATAAAGAAACCGAAAACAACAACAACAACAACAAACATATTAATAAATCATGACACAAAATTATTATACAATATATAGCACCAACAACATTTGCTCCCGAATATCTGTGTTATGAGCACATCCCATATACCTATCACCCCCATTATTCAACCCATCCAAGCCACAGCTGAACCCGTACGCCAGGCTGTTACAGCCACAATCACATTTATAACGCAGCATGCATCTATCTCCTGCATTCCACCAAGAGTCCCTAGCACAAGACATCCCAGTACCTCGCACTCACTCCCTACCCTTTAGAGCGTGATGAAGATGAAGATGCAATAGAGTTGAAACCACTGTGGAAGTAGTATGCATACACAAGTAAAGTGCATGCTCACTCACAGACGTAGGAGCCTTCCATAACCTACTAAATTTAACGTTGTCCATGTATATTATTATTTAATAATAACAATATGTAACTGTAGAGATAGACTAACAATGTCAAGCTATGAATATATAAAAACACAGCTACTTGACTCATGATATTGGTTACACTGTATGGCACGTCATCTAACTGTACCCTTTTGAGCAACAGCAACGACAATATGAGACCAGTCAGCGGCAAAGGAGAGACTCATCCAGCCCTCGCAACACCAGCAGCTGCTTGTAGACATGTCGAATGGCCGCACGGACCACAACTACCTATCTGTGGGCCAGGCGAAGGCTACCAGGCACATCGGCCACTGACCATATGGCTTGCTGCCACAAGGCTTCACCAGCGGGTGCCATTGATTACGACAACCAGAGAAATAAGCTTCTTTGTCAAATAAATAGAAATATCATTTCCGACTTGGGCTATTCCTCAGATATGCGTATGCATGTCATTATTTTGCCAGTAAAGCTTACTACATGGCTACATACTCGCCATATGGCCCTGACGATATCCCAATACGACAAAATTGGCATGTCGCCACGGTACCCCTCAAAATTATTAATAATAATATCTTAAAACCTTTTGATAAAAACCCATTGCAAAAGGTATCATTTGTTAGACTTCTTTGTCATCTTCCAAACTATATAAAATCATAGTAAATAAATATGGTTTTTCTGAAAAAAAATGTGCTTCTTTTTATTTTTTGGCCGTCGCCAACTTTGAGTCACGGCCATAACGAATAACAAAACATAGTATAACACTTACCTGATAGATGGCGCAAACGTCACTTGCCTCGTGGGTCCGAGAGGCATCCACTGACGCCATTTTGAAGTGTGCAGACGACCACTGAAAGATACATTTTCACAGTTTTTATCCGACTTTAATGATAATCCTGAATAGTACACTTATTCAAAATCAACACCGTAACATATAGTTCCATAAGGTCCTTTGGAAATAAGGGTTAATAAAGTACACTGGTAGACGCGGGTTTGTTTATTCTCGGTCAGTGCACTCAAATCAAATCTATTACACCTGTGCATTGAAAGATATCAATACCATACTGTACATGCCAGTCACCACTGTAACGTCAAGACAATAACACATGGGAAACTGAGTATTCGTTACGGTCTTGACTATTCGTTACCGTGGTGACTTTCCATAAACGTTGCCCCTTAAGTTATTTTATTTAAGTGATGTATATGTTTGTTTCCAAGACTGGACAATTAGGCGTTATTGCCACTCCCTCCTATTTCAACAAGGCCAGGCATATGATCTGATTTGCCCCTCCACGCAACTAAGCACCACGCATGACCGTTGAGGTTGTCTCTCATGAGCCATACTGGCAAATTTTAATGCACTCAGTCTCTACTCCAGACCTTGTGTTTTAAGGTGCGCGAGCGCGATCGCGCGCCATCGCGCGCCTCGATTGATCACGAGAAGTGCGAAAAAACGCGCACCTAAGCATTATCAAAACGCACACCTTTTTTTCTTCTTTTTTTCAATTTTTTTTTTTCATTAATTTAACTTATAAACGCGAAGATAAACGCAAATGGTTGTAAACATCACAGACATTGCCGGAAGTCGGTTCACATGTTTATAACGACAGTCGCAAAGCGCTCTAGAATGACGAATGTGATTGGTTGTATTTTTAGATAAAGTTTTAATAGTCTAATTTGAAAAATTGAGTGTTGTTCCTTTTTGACTAAACATGCTAAATGTGTGATTCAAGTTATCCACATGTCCAAGAACTGATATTTTGTTAGATGAAAAAAAAATCACCTAAAAAATGTCAAAATTAATAGTACAAATGCAGGGCTAATTTTTAGCCCAAAATGCTGGAAATGGCATTTCATGAAGTCTAGTTTTCAATTTTTTTCCGGGGGGGCATGCCACCGAACACCCCTAGTTTGCCTCGTGACCTGCGGGCACTCCGATGCAAATCACACACCTCGGCGAGCCAAGGTGTGCGATTTTTCACTCGCCTGCTTTTTCCAAAACACAAGAACTGCTACTCGATCAAAAAGGGCCAGCTATTTGCTTACGAAAATGCTAAAACCATACCTATTAAAATGCGATTTGTCATTGCCCTCCATGTGCCATTCTAGAATGTTCCCCCTGTCGCGCTGGCCTTGCGTTTCCCTTGTTTTCAAACTGTTTACCCCCTCCCCATTTCCTAGGAGAAGATCTAGGTCTAGACCTATGTGCGGGACTTCATTGCCGTGCATGTTTCCAGTGATCCCTTAATCTTTTAAGTTGGACTGGCCTCAAGTCGCATACGCCATGTATAAACCGACGAATTTAATTTTGATATTGCAGGTGGATATGCTGCCCAAAAAGCCAAACCCTTTCAGCAACAAAGAACATCAGAGACAATGGCGCGAGCGTCAAAAAGCAAATCCCGAGAAACATGCAACATATTTAGATGTCGAAATAGAATGCAGAGACCAACGCAAACAGCAGGGCAAGATAAAGACGATCGACACAATGACAGCAAGAGAGCAGAGAGCACAAAGGAAGAGAAAAGCCCCCAAAAAAACAGAGCATGCACTCAAAATGCTCAAGCCGCCGAAGCATTAACCCCTGCTACGAGTCCAGATCCCGAAGCTATGACAGTGGGGCCTGATGGTAACCGATCCAGAGGCCGGAAGAAAGTGCGCCGGGACAGAACCAAAGCATAACAAACTATTAAAACACTCCAGGTAAAGCTGGACATGGCCAACCGAAGAACCAAAAAGGTACAAAAACAACTCGAGAGAGTGCGAGAAAATGCAGAGGGACTATCTGATTCACCAAAAGGAAAAGCGAAACAACTGCTGACAAAAGCGAAGAAACAAAAAGTTTTGAAACAGATAGTGTTTTCCTTCAGTATTGCTGATGCACTTAAAACGAATTATCGAAACCTAAATTCACAGAAAGAAAAACGGATGGTGCGCAGTATGTTTAACGCTGCATTTATGAAGAAATACCGCCTGTTAAAGCACACAGAGAAGGAACTGCGAATTGAGAGGCTACGTACTCTGATACTACAGAGAAAAAACGGGGGACAGGGACTTAGACGAAATTAGAGACACACTACGAAACTTCTACCTGGGCGACGATGTCAGCACAATGCACCCAGGTAAGAAAGACCGCATTTCCGGCAAACGGTTTGGCCAGCAAGTCATGCAGAAACGGTTGTTGAATGACACTCTCAAATACCTGCACTCGAATTTTTTGACCGATAATCCGACAGCACGCATTGGCTACGACTTTTCCTGCCACAACAAACCAATCTTGGATCCAAAGCCATCTGACAGAGAAACATGCATGTGTAAGACCCACCAGAGCTGAAGGCTATCGCATTATACCGTCATAATGTCATCACAAAAAGCAATCCAGAGAAACTGTTGTTTTAATCAGACACTTACTCTTTGCATGTCAGCAGAAAGTACATTTCATGGTCCTTTCAATAAAGCCATAAAAATGGTAGGTCACCGCTGAAACAAAAAAGTTTTATCAATCACTCCGTCAGATCATGTCCTCAGAAAATGTCTAAAATCTGCCCTGTGTCCCATTGACCTTTGACCTGTGACCTCCAATTTCGGCACAGTGATGGCTTTTCCTACCATGCTATAACACCGACTAGGCTATAGGTCGAGCCCTTTAGATTTGTGCCGCAATTCTGCATTTCCTCCATATACCAATTAAGTTAAGGAGGGAATGTTCCCCCTTCTTTTACATCTCTTGACCTTTGACCCCCAGCTTCGACATCCCAACTCGTTTACCCCCCCCCCACACGTCCCGAATACAGTAAAAACCCGCGTATAAGAACATAGATTTTTCCAAGTTAGCCTCAACATGTTCTTATATAAATGGTGCTTACTGAAAAATTAGGCTCAAAAGGTTCTTAAATAGGTGAAATACGGTTCTCTTAACTTGTTTTCTCACTTTTGACTATGTAACTAGGCGCTGGAGACCCGCCCCGCACGTGCGGGCTTAGTGACGTGTCGGATGCATGTGGTTAGCAGCGACAGTGCTATGTCTCTGTACAGGTCTGTATAATACTGGAAGGCAGGCTGAATGTGTCGGTCATATGATATCACTGCAATCTTTGGAGCCGCATTTCAGCCTGAAGTGTTCTAACTCTCTCTCTCTGCGGTTTTTTCACTCTCTCTGTAAATAATGCAGCTACATGTGCTCCTCAAGTAAGCAATGCCAGGCTCTGCCCAGGCGGACATTCGCGGCTTCTGTTTTGGCTTGAGCGATTGGTCATTGGCCATTGGCATGCATTGGCATGGTTATTGCATGCCGATATTGTTGAGCTCGTCTTTTTTATTTTACCTGTGGCTCTTGTCTTTTAAAGGTCTTCAGCTCTGCATTGAAATTAGACGGAACCTACTTTATAAATCTTAGTCCTAACACAGGGGTTATGGTCACAGGCGGTCTTCGAAATGGGAATCTTTCAGGCGCCAACAGGTCAGGGCGCGCGTACGGGGGAGGTGCCGGCCGGTGCCGGCGGGCGCCGGGCCCCCCACTTGTTCTTTGGTCACCGACAAATATTATTTTCCTATTATGTTTTTTGGGGATTGATCGCAAGGAAATGCGCGAAGAAAAGGAAAGAGAGGGGAATAACGGAGGAGAGAGGCCAGAGCGACACGAGGAGTTCACTATTGTTCAATCTCGGGGGCCTACTGCGCAAATTCTACAAGGTTTGAAGATAGGTCCCTCTAGGCGCTTACTCTTAATAGCCAGGAACAGCACTCATACGGCACAGCGCCGTTATTTACCCCAATTACCGTGCGGACTTCGCGGCGGCCTGATCCTGTTGCTGTCGGAGCGGCTCGATCCGGCAGGGGTCCGAATTCGGCAGTACCCTACTTTGCGACTGATGCAGGCCCGTTAGCCAGGGCGCGGTTCGGGCGGATTTCGTCGAAGCGATAGAGCGGGCCCGCCGTCCCGCCCCCCGTCCGCCCCATCCCCGACCCCCCCCCCCCCCCCCGCCCCAGCAAGAAAAGCTCCACTGTTTAGTGTAATACTTCGCAAAATCTCCATCGTGCGGGAGAGGGTTGAACAGTAAAACCAGCCTCCCACACCCTCCCTCGCTCGAGTGCGCTTGGCTCTCTCGCCTGGGCGCTTCGGCGCGCGAGGCCAGGGGCGCGTCGTACAGGGGCGGGGGGGGGGCGCTGGCGGGGGCCAAGGCGGTCCGCCAGGGATCGGTCACCCCCCTCTGTCTACGCGGCGAGAAACGCAGTCTGAGGCGGTGGGTCTAATTTGAAAAACAATTTGCTCGCAAACACGACCCCCTTTCCGGTGCTCGCAACTGAGGTGGGATGCGCGTGTGGTGCAACGGCAGAGCCGGTCAGGTCACCGCCGTAGCCGTCTACCCAGGTACGTCTCGTTTTTTGGTTTTCCGGCAGATAACCTGGACGTGGCTACGATGTAGACCCTATCTGAGGCGTTATTTTATGGACGTATATTTTGAATAGTTCTTTTATATTCTTTAGATTTAGTTATGCCACCTTTAGTTGCTTAGTCCTTTTTAATTAATAAATAAGTTGCTGTATTCTTTATGGTAATCATCTAGCAGCTTGTTTTTTAATAGGCAAAACTGTTTGCAGCAAAATGAAGGTAAACTAAAGATAAAAGCTAGTCGGGTGTGTTATAGTGTTTAAGAATAGTCATACAGGCACACTGTCTTTTTTGGTGACTCATTACCAGTTGGCGAAAATGGAATATTGTTCTCTGTACCGCCCTGAAAAGATTCAGCTATTTCATATTCTTTATTCCTATTTACATGGTGTTCATATTGATCGCAATGTGATATATACTTCACTATATTGACAGGAGTGTACATAGACATGTACATTGAAAAGGTGGTTATTTCCGGTTCTCTTTCTTCCATTTAAAACTTTGAAATTTTCACGTACGATGGCCACCAAGTCGTCCATTTTCAAGGTCAGAATTTTGAAGAAATACTCCTGCTGTGGGAGGGGATCCCTTTCCCACATGCCCACCCCCGCTGCGGGTTGCGGCCCTGGCGTGCCGAACATGGTTTTTTCCCAAACGGTATAGATCATAGCCGAAGAGTTCGACGCGACTCTGCTGAGTGGTTCTCATTGGTTCATCCTGCTCCGTGATTTGGTTCAACGAACAGCGCGTGGTTGTGGCTTAACGCAGGTCTGGTCGGGCGCGCGCAGCCGAGCGCTAATTACAGGTTACGTCGATGCCTGTGGTCCGCCCTGGGCATGCACCTGTTTCCTACAGTATTCCTCTGTGCGCGATGCGTATGGATAGGCGGATCCGGCGTTACTCTGAAACAGGTCGGTTGGCTTTTCGATATATACCTGGGTTTAGGTTTTTCCAAATGCCTGATGAACCTTTTGTCTGTTTGTGCGTATTTGATTCCTGGGATGCTCTGATGGCTCATCTCAGTGAGATCCTAAACCTTCGTTTTCGTCATTTAACCGAACATACTCGTTTGCCATGATTGATTTCAAGCAATTAAAATATTCTTAATGAATTAAATTTTTTTGTAGTCGTTAATGTAATTTCACTTCACTCTTATTAGTGTTAATTAAATTTACGTAGGGCCTGTTAGGTGTGCTACTTGTGTCGCGTTAGGCGTTCGTAGGATGTTACGGGTGCAGGTGTTAGGTTAGGTGACATGCGTCTAGGGAGTCTAGGCAGGCACTTCTGGACTTCCCGGTAGGACGTCTTTAGGTGGGTTAAGTCGGGTGACTTGTACTTCGCACAAATTAAAACTGTATTCTGTTTTGGGGGGGCGCGCTAAAGAAAAATCTCTTTTGACCCTCCTATTGCGTTGTCTATATCTACTGGTGCGATCGTCGGTGTGCTGCTGTGCTCGGAGCGATTAGCGTCCAATGCTGCGAGAGAATCCTCAAGCACGCAATTATCTTGTGCGCCTTGGCATTCTATCAGAGTTTCCTCCGTTGCCGCATATGTCTGCGTATACGTTGTGGCACGTGACCAACGAGGAGAGAGTCTATCTCGCCGACTCCTGCGGACCTCTCCCTCTCGGGCGGCAACCATCGTCCTGTGATCCCTGCGCTTTTCATACGCCTGAGTGGGCGCGACGCGGTTTCTCCGGGTCTGCGCGCTAATGTAATGTCTTGCGCACTCCCGCCGCCGCATGCGGTCCCTTCATTCTCTAAACGTCTCCGGCCGCCTTTAGAAAAACGCGGTATGCGGCGCCCCCCCTGACCAGCTAAACATATGTGTCTTATGATTTATTTCTAAACTTTCTTTAGTACGCCGGTTCTGTTTCACTCCCGTGTATACGTTACTGACTTACGTGATTCCCGTGTGCTACCTATCGTCCGAGCGTGCTAGATTTTGAGTACGGCAGCCGCCGTCGCACTCTGAAGCGCCCCTCATTTTTTGAACGGGACGATCAAACTTCTACAAGCGTGCATGCTGCCCTATGTCAGATATAAACGACTAAAGTATAGAATATTTTGGTTATATTCCAGTTTTCGGCGTTCAGAAGCATTGTTAAACACTGCGCTACAAGAGGTTGCGGCACTGGCGACTAGAGATATGGTCAGATGCTCGTGTGCGTGTGCCCGGGTGGCCACGTTTTCGGCGCTGTGGGCGCGCTACGTCAGATCGTAATCAATGGTCGAAGTCTGGTTGTTGGGTCGTGGTCTGGAGAAAGGCACAGACGTGGCTGTTGTCAGCAAGATGAGTCGACTTCATGATGCGAATTTAACGAAGAAGCACGTCGAAGACGAAAGGAGAGAAGTGTTGTGGCGCATCAGATATTGATACACTTGCCATTGTTTCCCAGATCCCAGTAATAATAAGGGCCGCAGGAAATATGACAGTTTCACGTATGCGTTCGAAAGCCTAGGGGAGCTGTTCTGCTATGGTAAACAATTGACAAACTGTATAGGATCTCCTGGATAATGATAAGTTGATTAGGAGAAACGGTCGTAGTAGGCTACACCCTGAACAGCAGAGGCAAAAGTTCGAAAGGCGTTTTTGAAGTCACTAGTTGGTCGAACTGTACAAAATTTATTTTTCTTATAGGGTTTATATGTGTGTTTCGGCGGTTATGGTTATGGGCGGTCACAGACTGCACTGTAAAACAGGAGTGTTGAGGTCCCGCTCACGGACGGCTGACGACGACGTGTGGACCTTAGCGGACGAAACCCAGCTTTCAAGGATTTGTGGTTGCGGCATCGAACAATTAAGAACTAAGAGTGCCAATCGCACAGCAGCTTGTGATTTGGAATGCGCCTCAATAAAACTAAGCTTATGCAACACGAAATGTATTTACTACCTAAGTCGTAATGTTCTTCAACTCTATGCGGCCTATTATTGTTTTTGATAATACCAGTATAAATGCTTTTTCAAATGGGCTCATTTTTTTACACCCCACGCCTCTATATTCATGAATAACGGAGACCGCAGTGGTAGACGAAGCTGGGGTGATCGCAAATTTGGCGACGCGTTGCTTATTTCACACGCTGTCACAGCGACGAATTACACATCACCACCACCTTCCAGTCTTGTATCTATGTGGGTAGCTAACGAATGTTTCAGTTGTTGACATTTTGTAATACGTTCTTTTTCCGCGTTACTTACTCCCCCCAGAGACTAGCCTCGGGGAGAAATCCTGCGAGGGAACATTTCCTCTTTCGCCGAAGAATGTACCAAACGGCAGGATTGCAATCATCGAAATGCTAACGCAGCTACTTTCGAACGCGTATCACCAAGGGGTTAGACACACTACCATTTTTAGGTTCATTGTCCAACAGGACTTATTAAAGCGGGAAAATCTATGAGGCCTTCAAGATTCTACTAGTCCTGCCGAAGACTGCTTACGCTAGGCGCAGTAGCCGGACGAGCATGTGATTTGCAGTGCGGTACGATGTGGTAGGAGGGTCGGGAGCCCCCCTTTGCTACGGGGGTAACATGGAGGTCTCGTCCCCAGGGGGTTTTTGGTACAAGGGGTGTCCCCAGAAAGGTTTTGTTAAAAGACATCTTCAATTGTATAACATACATCTAACTTGATGATGGCATCATAAAATCTTAAATTTAAATTAAATGAAAATTCT
>NW_014579119.1:14128-15363 GCF_000485595.1 Priapulus caudatus
CATTGGCATTGGCATTGGCATTGGCATTGGCATTGTTATTGCATCGATATTGTTGAGCTCGTCTTTTTTATTTTACCTGGGTTTCTTTTTAAGTCTTCATCTGCATGGAAAATTAAGAACCTACTTTAAAATCTTAGCCTAAAACAGGTTCTTATGTAAAGGGGTCTAAATGGGAAATTTTAGCCTAACAGTAACATGTTCTTAAAATCTATGTTCTTATACGCGGGTTTTTACTGTATCGTGACACTGACCCGTGTGACCGTACGTCGAGCCGTCTAGATTTGTGCCCAACTGTTGACGGACGCACGGACGGACGATCAGATTCTACAAGCTGCATCTGACTATGTCAGATATAAAGACTAAATATAAGAATATTTTGTTACCTATTCAGTTTCGGTCAAAATGTAAACATTGCGCTACAAGGTTGCGGCACTGGCGACAGAGATGGTCAGATGGTGCGTGCCCGCCACGCCCGCACGGCGCTGTGGCGCTACGGTCACGTAACAAGCGAACGTCTTGTTGTTGGTGTTGAAAAGGAAATGTGTTGCGAAAATGACTGACTTTGATGCGATTTACGAAGAAGGTGAAGACGAAGATAGGTTGTCGCCATCAGATATTGATACACTTGCCATTGTTCCAGATCCAGTAATAATAAGGGGCGCAGGAAATATGACAGTGTACGTATGCGTTTCTAAAGCTAGGCTGACTTCTGTGGTAAACAATTGACAAACTGAGTGATAGACTCCTGATAATGATAATTGATAGAGAAAAGTGGTAGGCCTACACCTAAACAATGCAAAAGGTTGAAAGCTTGTTTCGTCGCTCAATGAAGTCACAGTGTCGACTGTACAAAATTTAATTTTTTTTTAATAGGGTTAGGGTTCCCGGTTATGGTTAGGGTCACAATGCACCTTAAAACAGGAGTTGAGTCCGTACGGACGTGACGACACTGTGACGTCATTGAGCGACGAAACGAGCTTTCAACATTTTTTGCGTAAACAATTAAGAATAAGATGCAATCCACAGGCACTTGGATTTGAAACGTCTCAATAAAAAAAAAGTTATCTAACACGAAATGTATTTACTACCTAAGTCTTAATGTTTCTCTACTCTATGTCGCCTATTATTGCCGATAATTACCCATAAATGCCGGTCAAATGCTCATCTGCAACACACAAGTACACCGCACGCCCGCCCTGTGCACAAACAACATGAATAAGAGAGCAGGTAGGAAA
>NW_014579119.1:15388-32488 GCF_000485595.1 Priapulus caudatus
GCGTGATCGCAAAATTTGCTCGACGCTTGCTATATTTCACACCTTCACAGCACGAATACACATCCAACCACTTCCATCTTGCTATCTATGTGTAGCTAAATGTTCACTTGTTCGAATTGTAACTCTGTCCTTTTTCCTTACCTACTCCCCCAGAGATAGCTCGAGAAATCCTGCAGGAAATGTTCTCTTCGTGAAAATGTAAAGAGGACGTATCATCCGAAATCCCTAACGGCGCTACTTTCGATCGAATCACCAGGTTTAGACACTAACCAATTTTAGTCTCATTAGTCCACAGGACTAGTAAACGGAAAAATCTACTAGTCTTCCAAGATTCTACTAGTCCTGCCGAAGAACTCTTACTAGGCGCAGAGCGACGAGCATTGTGATTTGCCATGAGGTTAGATGGGGTAGGAGGTGGAGCCCCGCTTCTGGCTAGGGGGTACAGGGGGTCTCTCCAGGTACAAGGGGTGTCCCCCAGAAAGGTTTTGTATAAAAGACATTCAATTGTATAAATACATGTAACTTTGATATGGATCATAAATTTAAATTTAAATTAAATAAAATTTTAATTCGACAATAAAATTTCGGCTTCCTGTGATGAGGAATCTGTGGATCCGTCACTTATCACAGTAAGGAATTTTGCCTAATTTATAGCTACAAACGTTCCGGCGCCTTGTATCGGCTATCGTCATAATGAACCTCTGGCAGGCCTTGTCGGTGAGGTAAGTGCTGCCGACATCTAACCCCTTGGCCTTGTCAAGCTGGCATGACGTAATCGGTGTAGGGCCTGCCGTTTTTTCAAATAGCATGTGGGCATTTCTAATGGGTGCGCCATTTACTAATCGCTGGATAGATGGCGCGCGTGCACTGTCCGGTATCACTGCTAAACAATGGCGTCTAGTTACGAAGGAAAACCATAAATGAATTGAAATCAGAGTTGCAAAGTAGAGGTGCAAAGACATCTGGAGGAAAGCTGATCTGCACGTACACGTTACCGCTTGCGTGCGTTGCACGTACACGTGGGTGCGTGCGCACGTTACACGTGCGTGCGTGCGTGTGCATGTGCGTTAGTGGGTACGTACACGTGTGCGTGCGTTGTGCACGTGCACGTGTGTGTGGCACGTACACGTGCGTGCGTGGCATAGGCACGTACACGTGTGTGCGTGCGTTTGCAACGTACACCGTGCGTGGGCACGTACACGTGTGGTGCGTGCGGTGTGCACGTACACATGCGTGTGTGCATAGGCACGTACATGTGCGTGTGTGTGTGCGTGCGTTTGCACGTACACGTGTGCGTGGCACGTACACGTGCGTGGGTCCGGTGTGCACGGTACACATGCGTGCGTGCATAGGCACGTACATGTGCGTGTGTGTGTGCCTGCGTGTGACGTACACGTGCGGGCGTGCGTAACACGTGCGGGCGTGCGTGCGTATGCACGTACATCGTGCGTGCGTGGGCTGTGTGTGGAGTGTGTAACTAACCAACAATGCTGCTCCGGCTTTGATGCAGGGTACACTGTGCCCTGCGGCGTGCGGGGTTGGGAGTGCTGATCAAGCCAATACACGCCTACGTGCCCGGTTTTACGGTGGGGGTTCGCGTCTCAAGTCCGTACGGACGTGACGACACTGTGACGTCATTGAGCGACGAAACGAGCTTTCAACATTTTTTGCGTAAACAATTAAGAATAAGATGCAATCCACAGGCACTTGGATTTGGAACGTCTCAATAAAAAAAAAGTTATCTAACACGAAATGTATTTACTACCTAAGTCTTAATGTTTCTCTACTCTATGTCGCCTATTATTGCCGATAATTACCCATAAATGCCGGTCAAATGCTCATCTGCAACACACAAGTACACCGCACGCCCGCCCTGTGCACAAACAACATGAATAAGAGAGCAGGTAGGAAAGCGTGATCGCAAAATTTGCTCGACGCTTGCTATATTTCACACCTTCACAGCACGAATACACATCCAACCACTTCCATCTTGCTATCTATGTGTAGCTAAATGTTCACTTGTTCGAATTGTAACTCTGTCCTTTTTCCTTACCTACTCCCCCCAGAGATAGCTCGAGAAATCCTGCAGGAAATGTTCTCTTCGTGAAAATGTAAAGAGGACGTATCATCCGAAAATCCCTAACGGCGCTACTTTCGATCGATCACTGACACTGTAGTCGTGTGTGTAACGTCATGGCCGCGCGCATTATGCTTGGCTTGGCGGGCCTCGAATGGAGGCTTGGCTTGGCGGGCCTCGAATGGAGGCTTGGAGGCAGGCAGCAGCTCATCCCGGGATGCAATGCGCCGCCATTACTCGTGTATGAACAGACATCTCGTCCTCTTTACATCCTCTTTACATTTTCACGGAGAGAACATTTCCTGCAGGATTTCACGAGATATCTCTGGCGGGAGTAGGTAAGGACAAAGGACAGAGTTATAATTCGAACAAGTGAACATTTAGCTACACATAGATACCAGGATTGAAGCTGTTGGAAGTGTATTCGTGCTGTGAAGGTGTGAAATGAAGCGAGCGTCGAGCATATTTTGCGATCACGCTTTCCTGCCTGCTCTCTTATTCATGTTGTTTGTGCACAGGGCGGGCGTACGGTGTACTTGTGTTGCGGATGAGCATTTGACCGGCACTTACGGGTGATTATCGGCAATAATAGGCGATATAGAATAGAGAAACATTAAGACTGGTAGTAAATACATTTTGTGTTTATTTAGCTACTTTTTTTTTATTGAGACGTTCCAAGTGCCTGTGATGCAATCCCTTGTATTTGGCACTGTCAAATGAAACTGTAGGCTAGTCTAGGTAGTTTAATACCGGCAATTAGGTGTTTGTAAAAGTAACACTGACCGAACTATTTTAACGTTAAGTGAGAAAAAATATAATCTCTGTTATCCATCATGCATGATAAAATGATATGATGTTATCAGGGGTTAATAATGACAAATTTGTTATGATATTATCATCATGATATATATGACATTTTGAGTGAACTACACTGTTTTGTAGTTGGGTGCAAATTACTTTGTTGTACAAAGTAATTTCGGTTCATGATATAAGCGCTGACCACAAATCTTTTTCGCAAATGTGCGAAATGTGCAAATGTGGACAGCTCTTAATCTTATATCCTTGGGCCGTAATTTCCTCTTGCGCTTTGTTTCGGTTAGTTTTAATTTCTTGATCCGTTGACAGTTTCAACAACGTGACAAAGCAAAAACAAAACAAAAAAGATAGCAGCTAATCTAAAAACTCACATCAGCCAAAACGAGGCCATATTGATTCATGACATGAGCACAGTGTTCATGTGACTGACAATTCTTCATAGGTCAACACGAGTGACCGGTATCGAGAATGTGAGTCCTAGTTTAACACTGATAGTGATAAATGGATAATCTACCTCCCTATGATGAAAATTCAACAGCACATGCATCATACCAACCTAAAAACCTCTACTATGGTACCAAGTCTTGATTACCCACATTGTGCATCCCACGTCTTTTAATCACATCTGCTTAAATTTTAAGTTTTTAGTGTTTTGTGATCACCTCACCGTATGCTATATTATCAATCTCATTTCAGGTTTGGTCTAAGCAACAGATTTGAACCTGACTTTCCTTCAGAACTTTCAGCGCGGGTTGGTATCATTGTAACATTTAGCGTAGACTATAGTTTGCAATTTCACGTTGATAGATTTTAAATTGTTTCATCCTTTAAAAACCAGTTTTTGCAATGTGTAACTCAACCTAGAATGTTTTGTGTATGTCAGCAGGCATATGCTTTTTCATTTATTGGCTGCAATCTTACTAAATGCCCAGGTTAAACAAATTGTAATTTTGTTCAGTTTGCATGATTCTTACAACAAGCAACACTGTTACAGTTCAATTTAGTTTGTTATATAAAAGCACAATAATTGTTTCCTATTGTTTTTCATTAGGAAGCTTATAGTGTGTGATTTTTTTCGGTTTCAGGTTGCACCAGAAGAATACAAAGACACGATAGACAGAATTAACCAAGTCTTGAAAAAAACATTACCGATGAACGTGAAGTGGTTGTTCTGTGGCTGTATATGTTGCTGCTGTACTCTTGGCTGTTCTCTATGGCCTGTAATCTGCCTAAGTAAACGGGTATGTGATTTAACATCAAATAATTATAGTTCACACCTAAAGCAATATCAGTAGAGGGTTATGCAGATAGTAACCTTTATTTTTAATACCCCGTACAGACTACAAATTTTAGCGCGCGTCAGACGCGTGCTAACTAGGAGCGTACAGACAAAACTCTGAAGCGGGCTAAATGAGTCATCAGTTCTCCCACCGCTCGGTTCCCTGCTCGCCACGTCACCCCGCAGACAGTGAGGTACAGCGAGCGTACGCGCGTGACCTAAATGAGGCTATGCGCATGCGCATTGCGTTACTTCGCCGGCATTAGGCACCGATTGCGTACAGACACAGAGTTAGAGCGGGACCAAAGGTGCGCACCAAGTTAGCCCTGCTTCGTAAGGGGGGCTATCTTAGAGCGGGCCAGCACGTATTTGGAGCAGGATAGCATGTACACACTGCAATATTTAGCGTACATTAGACGCGTGTCTAACGCGCTCTAGCAGTGTTAGAGCTTTAAAATAAAAACCTCTCGCCAAACTGGGCGAGTGAGTCAATAAGTTAACTCGCCAAAACGGAATCTGTTCTCGCCCAAATTTTAAAACGAAATTTTTTTATGTTTTTTTGTTTTTCTAAGCTTTTTTCTCAATTCCAGGAAAGAATTTTGCTGTCGTCCTCTGATCCTAGCGGTGCCCAACCCCTATAATGAACATGCCCCACGCGACTTTTAAACAATCCTGCACTCCCCCCCCCCCCCCCCCGTACATCAATCAATATGCGCCCTAGGCATGTATGCACAGCCACGCTGTGCTGACTGTCGGTGACCTTTGATAATATAAAGTGAGGATGCCGTGCGATAGCCGCCCTTCACAATCGCTAGAACTGTTTTTCATTAATGTTTGGATATATAACGTAAGGAACCAACAATTGATTAAAGTTTTAGACAATTATTTTTACTCGCCAACATGGGCGAGTCAGCTTCAGCTTTTACTCGCCCGATATTATTTTAACTCGACAATTTGGCGAGCGGGCAAGTGCCAAGCTTGTTTACTGGTTAGTTTAGTACCATATCAAATTCGTAGTCTGTACGGGGTATAAGTATATCTCTGCCTTGTGAACTTGAGATCTGTTAGTAAAGTTGATTTAGTTACTCATATTAAACATTTTTTTACAGACAAAACATTCTATAGAAAAGGTCCTAGACTGGGAGAATAGTCATTTATATCATAAAGTAAGTATTGAGGTATTTAAATGAATGGTTACCTTTGTATTATTTAAAATTAGCCAAACGTAGGCTTCCATGGAATGAGTGAGGTGTGCATTGTCTGAATATCGTCATATGTCTTACACTAAGTGGTGTCATAAATGTTTTCTAGTTGGGACTGCACTGGCATCTCAGCAAGCAGCGATGTGACTCCAGTAGTATGCTGGAATATGTAAGTCTCTATTTTATTCTGTATCGAGAAGTTAATGCTATTACATGATAAGATATCATTATCTCTTTATGATGTTTAATCAGCTTAAGCAATACACGTACATTTATTTGTTATTATGCTGTATGTATGTCAATAAATGTGTTTATTCTGTCTGATAAAAGAGTAGGTAACCATAGTCTGGCCTTTTTTCTGTTTTAGGTGATTCGAATTGAATTTATTCCAAAGATGGCGATAGACAGACCTGACTGATACTGCACTATTGCAACAATTTGCAGATGAGGATTAATCTGTCTTCACCAAAAGCAGCTGGTGGCTTTGCTCATATTCCTTTGGCCACAATCTCAACTAGTGTAATGTATTTGTAAATGCTAATTCAAGTATTCTACACCTCGTCACTTGCAGGGAAAATTGGTTCATCTCAGATCACAACACCAATGACAGAATAGTGATTCCAGTTGCTATATTTTACCATTGTTTTACGATCTGTTTGTAGTCATTTGCGTGTTTTTTTTCCCTGGTGAGTAGTCTTGAAAATTTTTACTATTGGACTTTTACATATGGTGGCATATGGATAACAAAGCCCAGCCTTGATCTCATAGACAGTAGCGTTTCACACATGTAATATACTTGATTTATTGTATAGGTTGCTATGTATCGTCTGCTAGCTATATTGGCTGGAAAGTGCAAGTATAGCAGGGAATTTGCATGAAGGTCCAGTTATCTAAATTAACAATTGTTTGCTTATTTCTGCAAATCAGGGTTGAAATTTAATAGATCATTGGATTATTCATTCCATGTTGTAATAAGTGCATTCAATTATTCGGTTTCTGTTTAGTGGTTGTTTAATAATCCTTTATGTACATACATATATACTTCAATAATTCTTATCTTTAGGGAACAGTGTGATCAGGAATAATATAATAGAATTTATTTTACTCCTGATAAGATATAAAATAACTGGCGCCATGTACCATGCACAGTATGGAAAATTCAGTTATCTAAATTAAGAATTGTTTGCTTGATGTGCCAACTGTTGTTCTGGCATGTAGAAGCCTTGACTACCTAGATTGTGTTTTGTCTTCCTATAGTTAACCTACTTTACCTAGCTCACCTTACCTCTCGGAAGATTAATTTTACTCTCCAAAAATGGGGAATGCATACCATAAGCAAAGCATTCGTATGGCAGTTAGAAAGTGATCTCTATCCGTTCACAGTATTGTGAACTAAAATGAACTTAATGGGCGATGGAAAGCAATGCCAGCACTTGGCTAATGTTGGAATGAGAATTCCCAACGTTGTCATGGTTTTGTAATGACAGCTCTGCTATATAACCGATCGCTATGGCAATGAACTTGTCTATAGAATAAGTATATTATATACACAAGTTCATGCCATGACCTAGCCACATGCAATTCTGAATGTTTTATTAAGACCCCTTAAACGATTTCTCGCTTGCTACCTTTATTGTAATTAGTTTTTTTAGCTATTCGGCAGTTCATATGTGTCTTATGTCGCTTCTGACAGCCACAGGTCAAGGATGCATTGGGAAAAATGTTGCCAGGAAGTGTATATGCCCAGTCATCATTTTCTATAGTGTTATCACTATGTGGTTTAAAATTACCTATCCATGTTGTAAATGGTATGTAATGTCCTACTGCTAAACACTAACTATGAAAATGTGTATAATTATAGTAGTTAATTCTAACCACCTAGTTATAATATAGAGTTATGTGGTTATAAATGAGCATCTATATATAATCTTACATGTATTCATAAGTTTTCAAGTTGCAGGGATCGACTGCAGTAAGCACAGGCACAAGTAACATTAAACGGAATGGACATAACGTGTCCAAGTAGTATCTCTCATACAAAATGGTTTTTTTAATATTAGGCCGGTAGTCCTGCGCCAAGAGATTCACGTGCGGGTACGTAGTTAAAGTTGATTTTAACTCTAGCATTTGCGAATGCCCGTTATTCTTATACGCGGTATATTTTTCTCGTTGGTTTTGATACAGGACTGCTGTCAGTAACCGTAGATTTTCTTTTATATTTTGGAAATGACGCGAGGCTGGCCAAAATGGGACAGCGCGATTGTTTCTCGGTCTAGTCTGTTTTGGCTGTTGGTCGTAACTGCATGTAGAATGTCGATGAGTTGTTGTTAGTTAACAATCGCCTAGTCGCGCGACGAGATTTACGTTTCACACACGAACAGTACGTGCGAGGGCATGTAAGCATATTTCGTTGGCAGAGAGCTGAAACCTCGCAACAAGATTATGATGTGTTAATACGTTAAGCGGAGGTATATATGCTGTAGCCTATATACAAGATCGTGGTCGCACAAGCTAACGATCGACCGCCAGCAACCCGGATTTATATATTGCATACGCGATACAACTCATTATGTCAGAAGTAGATATAAGCAGACGATTTGTTATTTTACATTGTATTGTAAATTGTTGAGTATTTGTAGTATCTCTATAAGTCACAGCTAGTCTAGACGAAATTTCTTCGTTTTCATGCAAGTTTTGTAAATAGTGTACGTGTATGGTGCGCGTGTGTGCGTGAATGAAGGAATAAAATACTGTATATGTGTTTATCTATTGCAGAAATGTATTCATACATGCTTCTAGAGAAATTATTGTCTTATTCCGTAAGTTTCCCAGAATTTTTTTTTACCAAAGTTGGAGCGTACACCTTTTACGTTTAACGTGAGATTTACCACATTTTCTGGTAGTTGCACGTTCTAGATTTTAATTTTGTGATACACAAGAGTTTCTACTTGAGCTATTAATTGGTAATTATTAATTTAATAATTAATACCATTCTCTCCGTTAGTCTGTCATTGTGGTAACGAGAAGCAAACCACATATCTGTGAATATACTACGGCAGAAATCTCTACTTGAGAAGCTGTGTTGATCTCCTGCATTACGCAGCACATCATTGCATTCGCATGACAGCGCCCTTAGAACCGAAATGTGCGCGACTTACGTAAACCTCATCACACGCTATAGTTACCTCTATTCAAACGCAGCCTTTCGCAGAACGTCGTAAACGACTGAAAGTATACATATGTCGACAAACATGCGGGCCTCTAGTCCGCAAATGCAGACGTTATAACTCCGCTTTGCTAATCTGAGGGAGCTGGTTTATGGGGTGTTACTGGGGTCTGCGTCGTCTCATGCTGCGTCGTCTCATCATGCATGCGTCGGCTCGGACTAGCGGGCCTCGTGATGCGCAGTTTACTTAAGTACGAAAAAAAGCGGGGAAAAAAGTAAACGATACGTACGAAAAGTAAACGCGATGATTCCCTTTATGGTTACTATATGAGTTATCTATCTTATGACTGGTCAATATTTACCGGTTAAGGTATTGAGACCGTCTAAGGCTGGGGAACTGTTCATGTTCCTGTTTCGTGTTAGTATATGTCTGAATAATCACTGGCGTGCCTGTACGAGATGGTAGTTAGTAAGAAAAACGGTACTGGTACAGGCACGGTCTGGTTTGCCACTCCCTGGTAAGCCGTCCCTTAAAAGCATTCAGTGTGGTGCTACAGACTGTCTCAGTCTTGAGCGTGTTCCAATTGTCCAGTACTCTAGTTGGTTGCGAAGAAGTTGTGTCGCTGGCCGGAGGTGTGGTGAACTTGAAATTTATAGGGGTGACCTCGAGTTTGTGTGGCAAGTGTTGGCTGGAACATCGTTTTGTGGCATATTGGGCATGGGTTGTCCATCTTGACCTTGTCTAGCATGTGCACAATTTTGAACAACTGACTCATCGACTGACGACATCGGCTCTTTCCCTTCTATAGTTGACAAGTATACTATATAAGTATAGTATGTTATGAGTTATAGACAAGTGTTGGTAACTTTAGTGCTTCCAGTCGTTCGGTATAGGGACTTCCAGATAGTTCTGGAATCAATCTGGTTGCTCTTCTTTGTACAATTTCTATGGCATCTTGATATCCTTTTGTTTTTGGCGACCATATAACAAGTACATATCTACAGCGTGTACACACAGTACATAAAAACAGTGCACTAGTGGCTGCCCACATACACATATATACATACATATATACCAGAATTATCTCATTTACTCGTGATATATATATATATATTATATATATATATATATGTATCAGTGGTGAATAATGACACTGATATTTGCATATCTGTCACGCCTGATATGTGTATGTATATATATATACGTGTATATTTACATGATATTCGTGAAGTTAGTGAATGAGACAATAACAGCTGGAGTTACTTTTTAATATTCCATCGAGAAGTTTATTATAGAATAAAATTGTCATTATTGTCGCGATAACGTCATCATTAGTGATAGTCGTTGCGGGATGAATAGATAATGTCAGAACAACAGCAGCCGCTGCAACGATCACACATATGCCCATATATACACGCACACACGTACACACAGTACACACGCAGTACGCACGCACACACGCATCGCATGTATGCACGCCCACACGCATGTATGCACGCGCACACATTACATATATCATATATGTTCGCGTTAATTTCCCTATGGCAGAACCCCGGGAGATAGAGATGCTTCTTAGAGGAGCGCATGATGGGAGGCATCACTCTCAAACTACTGCTGCATGAATTACACGCACGAACACAGTCCGATTTCGTGATATTAATCTAACACACGCACGCACAAACACGCACACCCACGCACGCATGGTAGAACCTGTATGTAATGATCACTTAAGCGAAGAGTGCTCCTTATAGAAAGGTGTCTGTTTCACGTTCCATCAGTGTCTGTGTTTTCAGCATATTAACTGCTGCTCAGGAGAAACACTGAAAGTGTTTCACTTCCTAGACAGACATCTATTTTATACAGGTGATCGCTAACACAGATCTGACCATACACTGTATAGGCGATGCCCACTGCCCCCACCCCAGTCTCAGATGCCTCTCCTCTCTGGGGCATGCACCACCCTCTGCCCAAAACCTCTCCACTATGCTGTCTGTCTGCTGCGCAGCGTTGGCACATGAGAAATAAGTCTTCGAAAACCGCTTCGACGAAGATAATTTCATCTGCTACGATCGTTGCTAATAGCGACGCCGTAGTCGCCGCGGAGACGCAATCAACGCAAAGATATGATGGCGTCAACTCCCGTTAATCGCTGTTTTGTCACGGCAGACGCGTAACCAAGGACGATGATGACGATGCAATCGCTTCTTGCGCGACATCCGTAGTTAGTTAGTGGGGACTCCGTCGATGCACCCTGTCACCCACGGCAACGTACCCGTGCCACAGCGGCCCCGCTGGTCGATACCTCACCAGGCAGTGCCACCTAGTTGTCCACGTAAACTTGCCTGAACACTCCATGCTGTGATGGTAAGCGGATGACGACCGCTTACATGGAACCCGGGACGAGTGACACCCCATTCCACATGCACACCTGAGTAACGTCAATGATTTTATCTTAGGTAGATTGTTATCGATCAGGATGTCGTCATAGTTACGTCGAGCGTCTAGTGAGTGCATTCTCAGAACGTCGCATGTGTCATGCAGTAAGGTAAATTCTTAGTAAAGGAGTTGAACAGAAATTATTTAGATTTAATTGGGATTAGATTGAGGTTCTATATTGACACTTGCAAGAGCTATATCACAATTATAACTGCTAAACATGTATGCAATTATCATCACCGTTACAAACATGTTCGTAACCATCATCGCAATCATAATTAACATATTACATTACTCTAATTCGTTCGATCGTTATCGACGTCGTAATAACTATCATCAACATTTCTTCGGTAGCCACACCACCGACTGTCATTCAATTTGTACACCTTTTCCCTTGAATTTATCTCGATAATTCCTACTGCTACAGGGACGTGCCCATCCCCGCACGTACTTCACGACAGAATAGATTACACACGACCCCCCGGGCAACCCTCACCTGAATCTCGCACTCGCACGCTACACCGGCTCCCTCTACCGGCTAAGTTCCAAACTTCTTCACGGCCAGCGTCGGCGGCAGCGTCACCGCGATCGACTGAGGCGTGCGCTCGACGATGACGAGCCAGTCCGGTGCAGATGGCGCCACGTGTACGAGGTAGTGTATGCGGTCGCAGACGTGTAACGCGCCGCCACGCTTCCGCGATTGCACCTGTAGGGTTCGCACGGAGAAAAGCACGTGTGAATGCATGCTGCCGCCAAATTAAACGGTGGGAAACGTCTGTGTGGTAAACAAGGAGGGAGCGTGTGAGAGAAAGAGACAGAGAGAGAGCAGGGAGGGGGAGAGGGCGAGAGAAAAGGGGGAGGAAGAGACAGAGAGGTATGTAGTAACACACCGGGAGAGGGAGAGAGAGGGAGAAGAGAATGGGAGGGAGAGAAAAAAGAGAGAGAGAGAGAGAGGGGAGGGAGAGGGAGAGAGATATGTAATAACACAGAGAGAGTGAGAGGGAGGGAAAGGGAACGAGAGAGAGAGGGAAGGAGAGTGAGAGAGTGAGCAAGAGAACGAGAGAGAGAGAAAGGGGGAAATTGAGAGAGAGATATATGGAGGGAGGAGGGGAGAGGCAGGTAGGGAGGAGGGG
Organism: Priapulus caudatus; assembly: GCF_000485595.1. Taxonomy (NCBI): domain Eukaryota; kingdom Metazoa; phylum Priapulida; class Priapulimorpha; order Priapulimorphida; family Priapulidae; genus Priapulus; species Priapulus caudatus. The sequence goes on from NW_014579119.1 coordinate 27,499, forward strand.
AGAGGCAGGTAGGGAGGAGGGAGAGGCAGGTAGGGAGGAGGGAGAGTGAGAGAGGGAGTCACATAGCTACATGCCAGGCGAGGAGATACACTTAGCCATAGAAGTTAGATGACTCTTACAGTCTTATCTATCTGTATTTTTATGTATCTATATTTACCTCCGCCAGGGGCTTGGCGGAGGTTATGTTTTCACCGGCGTGTGTTTGAGTGTTGGTTTGTGGGTTTGTGGGTTTGTTAACATGCACGTTTCAGTTCCTTTCCGCTAGGTGCGCTGGCTGTAGACTTACAATCACGCAACCACAGGCTAAGGGGCAACCACAGTCCTCCCCCACCTGCACGCTCGCACTAATCCGGATCCAATTAATTATTTAATTAATTAATTAATTCACTAAAAATTTCTCATTAGAGATTCAGCTGCCTTGGCGGAGGTCTGGTGCTCTCCGAGTGCTCTAGTTATGTATGTATTTATCTGTCTCTTATGTCTTATCTACAGAGCTAGGTGTGATAGTCACTAACGCTGAGAGGGTCTAAGTCCCCGGGGTACTGCCGGAACGTACCTGGGTACGGTCCGGTATACGCGAACGTACCCTGGCACTATATTATATGCCGGACCGTACCTAGCCTACTCCACTAACTAGTCTAGGGAGTCGCCTACCCTACTCCTAACCCTAACCCGAACCCTACCCCTAAACCTAACCCTAACCTAACCCTAATCCTAACCCTAACCATATCAAATAGTGACCAGGGTCTGTTCTGGTATACGCGGACCGTACCCAGGGTACGTTCCGGCAGTACCCTGGGGGACATAGACCCTATGAGCGTCACTAACCTCCGTCTTGTCGATGCACCGCACCCTCTTGTCTCCGTGCAGGATAAGCTGGCTGTGCTTCTCATCGCTCGGATGATACATCACATTCAACGTGGTTCCCACGTGTTCCGCCGGCTCCATCTGGTGGCGCATCTTGGCGTACCTCCGTGACCATGACGTGTAGCCCTTTTCTGCTATACTGTACTCTACGACCTATTAGTATGTAAAGACACCATGCACGTGTTAGCTACGAAATATGTCAATAAATAACACATACATATGTACAGATTAAGTAATAATGTGCATGCTAACAACTGTGGTAGAGAGTCATTGTCAAAAAGCATATCATTATTAAATATTATCATGATTGTTGCTATTATTATTATTTGTATTATTAATAATTGATTCAGTGTCTATTTCTCTGTGTTGCCATCGCTCCTGCTCTTTCTGACTTCTCTTTCGAGTGGAATCGCAACCTGGCTTTTGTTCTTTCTCTCTCTCTCTATCTCTCTCTCTCTCCCCCTCTCTCTCTATCTCTATCTCTATCTCTATCTCTATCTCTATCTCTATCTCTATCTCTCTCTCTCACTGTCAGGTCCATATCTCTTACACCGTAAAACATTAACAAAAGCCACTTCCATGCAGGTTTCCAGGTTTCGACACATCTACACGTACTATCTGAGCTCTGTGGCGTGTATATATAGCGAGTAACATTAGGACTCACGCTATTGTCAGCATAAACCACGAGTAGCTCCAGATCTCGCGGGTGAAAACAGAGAGCGGCAACCTGCTGTGGAAACTGTGGCATAGCACACACCTTCTGTAAGAGGAGATGCAAAAGAGTTCAGCGTCACAAACTCTACAATGTTCTACGTGAAATATGCAACTCATGGAGGTCTACACGAAGTCGATACTGAATATGGCTCGGCCACGATAAGTATCGCATTGCCTAGTTTGCTGCAACGCTAGAATAGTTTGAATAGATATAATATTATAATTTCCACGTTTATTTGCTGAGCAACTTAAATTATGCAACAAGGTTCCATAACGTGGCAGCCAGTGCGAATTAGAATCCCAACAATAACCAACAATATATATGCCTGTAAATTATTGACACATTTGTACATACAAAATTGGTATCTACATAATACCAGGAATGTTGATACATATATTATGTAATACCTTGAATTCGATGATGTCATATACGATCACCGTTCGAGAGAAGTTGCTCACTGCAGCGTACCGACCACAGTTGGATGCTCGTATGTGACTAACAGCCTCCTGGCCTGAAAAATAATAATATTTAACACGTTTTACTGCATTTATAGCAGTCAAGTTGCAATGATAATTTCTACAGTGCAAGCTCTAGCCAGACAAAAATCATAATCTTATTACTACACAGTGCTTACATTTACACAAAGAAGGCAGCACTGTGTAGTAATAAGATGATGATTTTTGTCTGGCTAGAGCTTGCATGTAGGTTCCAATAGTGTGCAGGCATTGCAAGACGAAAATGCATGCAAGCTATCTTTTTGCATTCAGTATGAATTCATGTGCAAGTTTGTAAACACATACATATGCATCGGCGTGTGCAAATGCATGTGCGCGTGGTTGTGTGTGTGCATGTGTGCGTTCAATATTAATTTGTTTATTCGAAATTTTTCTTTGAGAATGTATGCAGTCAGATTAGAGACAACATGACATTATACATTATTTTAAAATACAATGGAAATAGCATCAATAGTTTCCCTGATTAAAAAGCTATACTCACAGCCATCAAAGTTGTGCAGTAGCTTCGGCTTTACGCTATCAACCTCCAATACTTGAACGTCGCCAGTTTCCGTTGCCACTAGCAACCTGTCCGAACCAGCAAAACATAGGTGGTGTGCTGGCTGAACACCAGGGGGCAGATACTTCACTCTGTGCACCGATAGAGGCTTCTCTTCGTCCTGAGTACGTGAAAGATTACAAATATGAGTTGGATTTCCATCTACAAGGAGCATGGCATGATATGGACCGACGCAATGCAACACAGAACACTAGATATGACCCACATACATTTAACATCCAGAATAGCTGCAAAGGAGCGTAAACCAAATACAAAAAAAATGAATAAAAAGTGCAGAATACCAAAAAGAATAAAACGAATATCACGAAAAAGACAAAAATTAGAATGAAGAAAAAAAAGCCAGACCGAGCGTAGGCCACCGATAGATGGCGCTGCACGTACAAGCGAGAGCTGGTAGAGGTGTATGGCGGAGGTGTGTGAGTAGGCGAGCCAGCGCGCGTCGCGTGAGATGGCGGAGCAGATGACTCGCTCATCGTTCCGCGTCTTTAGCTGCAGCAGCTTCTTCGCTCCTTTCGTTAGCGGCAACATCTCTCCGTCTCCACCTGCATCACGGAAGAAAAACCACGTCATGGTAGTCACGGTAACAACGATCGCTAGAATTTATCGACACGGTCGGAATTTAGCTTCACGATTAAATGCAATCGATTTCAAAGCTCAATCGTCACGTCAAATGATAGAAATGCATTTCACCACATTCGTGGAAATTGCACGCCATCTTTTGAAAGTTTTCACATAACTATATTATCATGCAAAAAATAGTGTTGATGAATGATCGGAACAGTATTAATAATATTAATTGCTATTAATAATAGTAATAATAATAATAATAACTTTGGAACTGGTGACCCACTTTGAAAATAATAATAATAATAATAATAATAATAATAATAATAATAATAACAATAATAATGATAGTCTTATGATTTCATTAAATACCATGCAATACCAGTACACTCTGCTATATCTCACCTTCAACTCCCATCTCCAGTTCTACGGCTGTATCGCCAAGTTTCCACACCTCCAGATAATCGGCATACTGCAGCATCAGACATGCTGCCTTCTCTGCTAGATGAACCGAATTCTGCCAAAATTCAAGCAGTGACCAGTCACTACGCTGACCAACAGCGGCAGTCGATGTTACCACTAACAACTCCAGATATATAGCACTAATACAGTAATCACGTTATAAATCACGGCTAGATAATTAACATATATTAGATCATAAAAACATCTGAAGGTACTTATAAACGGGAGCTCGTTTAGCATTTATTTTCGCAGTGGGATTTTTATTACTTCCAGCCACCATTCCGTCAGCTATCAGCAGGGTTAGGTGGAAGATAATTGTGTGTGACTACGTGCATGACGGTGTCTGTGTGAACGCGCGACTTCCCAGCATTAATCTTTCATCTTTCCCGTGAGACTTTCGGTTATACTCGCAACACCGTGAGAGTTGCGCACGCAATACCAGCGCACGGCCACTGTGAAACTCATTTAACGACGAGTTCTCTGCTTCCCCAGGGGGCACCACTGTAGTGGGCACGGAGCACGTGTTTGAGGAGTGACACAGCTCAAGGTCATAGTTCATTCTCTGTCAAGGTCAACGTGTGCATAACCAGGCAACGGCCAGGCAACGTTATATGCAGTTGTCGATTGCGTGGCAACATACGGCTCTTCAATAATTCAATGATGCCTAAAATAATGAGTGCGTTTATCTATGTCAGAGTGATGTTTTTGTCACACCATCACAGTCACACCGATAATAGGAGGCTGGGAAAACAATCAATAAATCCGTGTGTGCTGGTGTTGTATATCCAGCCGAGAGCAGTTATACTACCAGCATAAACTGTTAAAGCCCAGGGGAAAAGGGGTTATGGAGTAATGCGGTGACTTGCATGACACAATCATTACTACCAACGCTACCGTTCTCAATTGGAATGCCAGAAGAGAAACGAATTTCGAGACAAATCGAAAAACAACGAGAATATTATCACAAAATTGTTTGTGACAAGTTTGTGACAAAATAGCAGAAATACTGTACGTTGTGCCTTTAGGAAATCAGTACGATTACGGTTTATATCACACAAACAAATACGATAAATTTCTGCATACATGTTTACCTCATAATAAAAATTCGTATATATTTATCGTATATAAATTTAGAGTAACCATTACGTCTTTCATGCATCCGAGGAGATTCCCCTGCATTTCAATTATCATATAAAGATTCCACTACATTTCAATTATCATATAAAGATTCACGTACATTTCAATTATCATATAAAGATTCCCCTACATTTCAATTATCATATAAAGATTCCCCTGCATTTCAATTAT
>NW_014579119.1:32498-34190 GCF_000485595.1 Priapulus caudatus
ATTCCACTACATTTCAATTATCATATAAAGATTCACGTACATTTCAATTATCATATAAAGATTCCCCTACATTTCAATTATCATATAAAGATTCCCCTGCATTTCAATTATCATATAAAGATTCCCCTGCATTTCAATTATCATATAAAGATTCCCCTGCATTTCAATTATCATATAAAGATTTCATTACATTTCAATTATTAAATGAAGATTTTCATACAATCCAATTAGCTGCTAACAATTGCTTATAACTTTAACATGTCTTTTGCACGTGTTGTTTGGTGACCAATTATGCTAGCCGCACACTATCCGATTTTGCACTATGCACAGCACTAAGCCCCCGCACACTATACGACGCACTCGCGATCAATCGGGAGGCCACCGCACACTGTCCGACTCAAAGTTGACGCAAACCATGGCACTCTCGTGGCGTTCCCAGCAGATTTAGCGTGTACTAAGGGTCGGGAGTGTTTCCCATGGTTCGAATGCCATTCCATTCGAATGCGGTTCCCATGGCGCTGCTCTGTGATTGGTCAATTTTCTTCAGCGCACGCCGATCGGGTCGGATGGCCACGCACACTATCCGAGCGGGCCCGTACGCCGTGCTATTGGCGCGAAAAAAACCTATCGTTCGCCTCTAGCATGACGGCACGCTTGGCTAGGCAGATATGTGTATACATTCACGTTCACTGTCAGAGCGACGACCCGATCCTGTTCCCCGATTCAAAAATTCGATTCGGGCCAAAATGAGCCTCGCAGAGCCAATCCTTAAGCCTTCCGCGAGTAAACCTAGAACATCTCGCTCCAATCGTAAGCCTTCAAATCACGCTCGGGTCGGATAGTGTGCGGCTAGCATAAGTCTGCGTAGACGCAGCGTCGCGCGGCTACATGATGTTACAGGGAGTTGGATAAGCGGGTTTTAGATTAGGCAGTTTCGAGAGTCAGTGTGAAATAGGGGTAGGCAGCGAGTCTGAAGAGAACGGGTGACAGTGCTGCGGCGCTCAGGCAATGTAGGGAGTTTTGGGAAATATATAGGGAGAGATGTAACAGTAGGGGATTGGGATTCGGGTTCTGGGCTCGGAGGCTGAGCACAGGCGCGCGTATGCGCGGTAGTGCGCTGTGTTTTTGTCTCTTTGTGAACGATGTGACGACACTGTGTATGCGTTATTAAAGATTATTCCGGTTACAACAACAAGTTTGACTTTATATCTACATTCCTGTTTACATAACCTCTCATCCCTGAGCAGCACCCTGAAAATAATGGAAATCCGAAATGCGTGAAATTGTCGTGCAGACTGCAGACGTAGCAGCGAGAGATTTCTACCTGACACAAGATGCAGAGATTGAGAGCCAGACTGAAGCACAAGGAAACGTATTACCTTTGGAATGTGTGGCAGCGTTATGTAGGTTTTCGGTGGGTACTTGCTGAGGCCTAAGTTCGTATCGACCCCTGCAATGGAAACGAACTTGAGAAATCTTTGCCACCCCAGTGATAAGGAAGCATGGCTCAGTTGGATTGGCTCAAACACGAGCATTAACTGCCAACTGCTAAAATAGACACTTGGGTCTTTTTCCTTTCGTGCCGCAGATTCGCAAATAAATCATCATGCTGCTACATTGCGTAAGTCTATGTAACTACACAACCATTCGTCACACTATCGCTATCTGTCAAATATTTTTGCACACTAATAG
>NW_014579119.1:34200-37818 GCF_000485595.1 Priapulus caudatus
CGACCCGATCCTGCTTCCGCCGATTCAAAAAATTCGAAATTCGGGCCAAAATGAAACTCGCAGAGCCAATCTTTAAAGGCCTTCCGCGAAGCTTAAACCTAGAAACATTCTCCTCCCTAATCGTAAGCCTTCATATCACGCTCGGGTCGGATAGGTGTGCGGCTAGCAATTAAGTCTGCGTAGACGCAGCGTCCGGCGGCGTACATGATGTTACAGGGGAGTTGGATAGAGCGGGTTTTAGATTAGGGCAGTTTCGAGAGTCAGTGTGAAATGGGGTAGGCAGCGAGGTCTGAAGTTGGATTGGCTCAAACACGAGCATTAACTGCCAACTGCTAAAATAGACACTTGGGTCTTTTTCCTTTCGTGCCGCAGATTCGCAAATAAATCATCATGCTGCTACATTGCGTAAGTCTATGTAACTACACAACCATTCGTCACACTATCGCTATCTGTCAAATATTTTTGCACACTAATAGCAGCTCTAATTTGCCAGTCAATCAAGCCGCTTAAAGATTTAAAAATCCCACAATCTTCACATCTACGCGAGCGCAATCGATCACGTTTACAAGCAGTGAGGAATTACACCTGGAACAATTTATTATTTATTTATTAACGGACATTTATACCTTAAAATGGATATACCTAGCAACAAAAAGCCTACATACACCTACTGTGAGCATATACTTGCAGTATGCAAACATCATTAGACAAATTTCACAATTCTGTACTGAACAAACATCGAATAATGAATTATAAACTTGTTCTATCATAGAAAATAACTGTTAACGAAAACTGCATTCGCTAGGCTATGTCCCGGATGTGTAAACACTGTGTAAACATTCGAAAATAGTAGTTTTGTAAGACTTTAGGTTTGCTGAAGAAATGTTATGAAAGTAGCAATACAAATAAGTTGTAGTGAATTTTTGACGAGCTCACTGTAGGTATACCTACGCATCTTGCTGCGAGAACAAGCCGTTTTAATGAGGAGATAGGTGGGGGGCAATGGACAGGGGGCGCTAACATACCTCCGGAGACGAGAAACTCTCCGGCCATGCACAGCGACTTCACGTCGTGTGTGTGCAGCAGACGCGGTAGTGATGGCACCCACTTCTGATAATCTGCAGGGAAGGAAAATAGCAGTACAGGCAGGTCCCGTGTCACGACAGCATTAGGTTACAGTAAAACAGAGTCGTAAAATTAAAAGTCGTAAAACAAGACCAAATCATAATGCAATTAAATGCTACATTCCACCCACAATGCACCACGAAAAACAAAAGAAATGCATATTGCGTGTTTGGACTCACAGGTGTTGCTGCGATGTGTTATTGAGTTACGATTTTGTTTGTTATTTTCATATTATTAGGTAATTTTGAAAAGGTTGCTAATGTGAAGTCGTAAAATGAACCATCGTAAAACGGAACCAACCTGTACAAGAGAGCGAAAATAAACACATATATATATGCACATATGGCATACCCTCACACGTGTGCGTGGCACCCACATACATTCTTAAATACTGTCAAGTGAGGATAAATAATCCTTTCTAATATTACTAAAAGAAATTGATGGAAATGAAGGAATTTGTGCTATGCTTCCCAGTGTACGCTTAGACCTTAGGATTACCTGCTATCTTATACGGCATTAACGTTACACCCCACACTAACATTTATTGTGCTTATTTTATTTTACGTATCCATGCATCTCGCGATATATATATATGGTCATGGTCATATATTAGTTTGTGGTTGAATGTCATTTAGGTTAGGGTTAGGGTTACGGTTAGGGTTAGGGTTAAGGTTAGGGTTAGGGATAGGATTAACAATCATTAATCATTAATCATTCATCATTAATGATATCAAAGTTGGGAACACTCCTAATGGAGCGTTAGCCTTTATATGTGACAGCTACGTGTGACATAGTCTTACCTCTGAGGGCCACAGAAGGAGCGTTCATGTCGCGGCCCCTGCCACGTTTCCCACCTGTGCATCCCTCTCCCACACTACACTACACCTCATACAGAGCCTTGCAGACCTGGAGACCTTGAGGCTTTCAACCACCGTGCCAGGTCCGGCGTGCTGCAATGGCTAGGTCGGGTGTAGTGTAGTGACCCGAGAAGAAGAAGAACAAGACACGCAACCACCTGCCAGGTCTGGTGTGCTGCAATGGCTACGTCGAGTGTAGTGAAGTGACCCGAGAAGAAGTAGTGACCAGAGAAGAAAAAGAGGAAGAAGAAGAAGAAAAAGAAGGTCTTACCTCTATGGAAGCTATCATTGCCTGGTCCGGCGATGACTTTCTCAAATTGAGAGATCCCGGGCTCTACTCCTCCACAGAACAGCTTGTTTTCCTCCTTTAAATTCACAACCAACATTACTGCAGATGTTTTTCCTCCTTTAAATTCACAAATAACATTACTGCAGATGTTTTTACTCCTTTAAATTCACAAACATTACTGCAGATGAATGCTAAACGAACACGCTAATAACATCACATGAGTAACACGTAACACATAACACATAACATATAACATATAACACATAACACAACATATAACATTTCCTACATAAATGGCCGGATCCGTCTGTCTGTCCGTCTATCTTCTCGAGACCCGTAAGAGGTGACCCCTAACACCATATATATTCTGAATCGGCATGACGCCATGACCATTTTAGGCCAAAAAAATGCTTAAATTGCAAAAAAAGGAAAAATAAGGGCAAAAAATAAAAAAAAAGATTTCCTTTTTTTTGGAACTCCACTTTTTCGGTCCATTTTGTAGGTAAATATTATTTTTGGCCACTTTTTGGCTGAAAATTTGACCAAAAACATTTATTTTCAAACCCGGAAATGATGGATCCATCCGAAAGTACGGAATGGAATCTCAATTTCATATGCGGAACGTAAAAATACTAACGCACTGCAGCAGAAAAGTAAAGAGGAATCCTAGCGCAGCAGAAAAGTAAAGAGGAATCCTAGCGCTCGACTATACACTGCAGCAGAAAAGTAAAGAGGAATCCTAGCGCAGCAGAAAAGTAAAGAGGAATCCTAGCGCTCCACTATACACTGCAGCAGCAAAGTCGAGACGAATCCTAGCGCTCGACTATAGTCGACACTCGGCCTATAAGGGTTTTAATGTATGTGATAATGTATGTGATAATACGTGCTATCTGTATCTGATGAAATACAGATAGCACGTATTATCACATACATTAACCGATGTTCAGTCATCCCTGTCCGTGATCAGTCAACCATGTACATGTACTATGGCGCGCCTCTCTATATAACTGACATATGAATACATGTACATGGTTCACTGATCACGGACACAGATCACTAAATATCTCAATTATATTTTGGTCCCATTTTACGGTAAATTTCTTGCACGCCGCATTACTTTTAGAGAACAATTTGAAATTTAGAAGAACCATCTCAAATTTAGGACCATCTAAATTTCAAACTAGATGGTCCTGTGGACGTGCAACGTCATGAATCTTAACAAGAGCCGCAGAGCGTCTGGGCTCATCTGAGGTCTGTTGCTACGATTATAAACGTGAAATTTCAGTCGTGCGTAGTACCACATTTGTTAGGCGCAGATATGCAGACACGCAGTTGCGTACACATCAT
>NW_014579119.1:37828-42651 GCF_000485595.1 Priapulus caudatus
GGTTGAATGTCATTTAGGTTAGGGTTAGGGTTAGGGTTAAGGTTAGGGTTAGGGTTAGGATTATCAATCATTAATCATTAATCATTAATCATTAATCATTAATGATATCAAAGTTGGGAACACTCCTAATGGAGCGTTAGCCTTTATATGTGACAGCTACGTGTGACATAGTCTTACCTCTGGGGGCCACAGAAGGAGCGTTCATGTCGCGGCCCCTGCCACGTTTCCCACCTGTGCATCCCTCTCCCACACTACACCACACCTCATACAGAGCCCTGCAGACCTGGAGACCTTGAGGTTTTCAGCCACCGTGCCAGGTCCGGTGTGCTGCAATAGCTAGGTCGAGTGTAGTGTAGTGACCCGAGAAGAAGTAGTGACCAGAGAAGAAAAAGAGGAAGAAGAAGAAGAAAAAGAAGGTCTTACCTCTATGGAAGCTATCATTGCCCGGTCCGGCGATGACTTTCTCAAATTGAGAGATCCCGGGCTCTACTCCTCCACAGAACAGCTTGTTTTCCTCCTTTAAATTCACAAACAACGCTACTTCAGATATTTCTCCTCCTTTAAATTCACAAATAACATTACTGCAGATGTTTTTCCTCCTTTAAATTCACAAACAACGCTACTGCAGATGGTTTTCCTCCTTTAAATTCACAAATAACATTACTGCAGATGTTTTTACTCCTTTAAATTCACAAACATTACTGCCGATGAATGCTAAACGAACACGCTAATAACATCACATGAGTAACACGTAACACATAACACATAACATATAACATATAACACATAACACAACATATAACACTTAACATATAACATTTCCTACATAAATGGCCGGATCCGTCTGTCTGTCCGTCTATCTTCTCGAGACCCGTAAGAGGTGACCCCCAACACCATATATATTCTGAATCAGCATGACGCCACGACCATTTTAGGCCAAAAAAAGGTAAAAATTTCAAAAAAAGGGAAAAATAAGGGCAAAAAAGAAAAAAAGAGATTTCCTTTTTTTTGGAACTCCACTTTTTCGGTCCATTTTGTAGCTAAATATTATTTTTTGCCACTTTTTGGCTGAAAATTTGAACAAAAAAATTTATTTTCAAACCCGGAAATGATGGATCCATCCGAAAGTACGGAATCGAATCTCAATTTCATACGCGGAACGTAAAAATAGTAGCGCACTGCAGCAGAAAAGTAAAGAGGAATCCTAGCGCAGCAGAAACGTAAAGAGGAATCCTAGCACTCAATTATACACTGCAGCAGAAAAGTCGAGACGAATCCTAGCGCTCGACTATAGTCGACACTCGGCCTATAACGGTTTTAATGTATGTGATAATGTATGTCATAATACGTGCTATCTGTACCTGATGAAATACAGATAGCACGTATTATCACATACATTAACCGATGTTCAGTCATCCCTGTCCGTGATCAGTCAACCATGTACATGTTCTATGGCGCGCCTCTCTATATAACTGACATATGAATACATGTACATGGTTCACTGATCACGGACACAGATCACTAAACATCTCAATTATATTTTGGTCCCATTTTACGGTAAATTTCTTGCACGCCGCATTACTTTTAGAGAACAATTTGAAATTTAGAAGAACCATCTCAAATTTAGGACCATCTAAATTTCAAACTAGATGGTCCTGTGAACGTGCAACGTCATGAATCTTAAAAATAAGCACATGCGTTATTGTTAATATCTTTAATTTTGAACCTCAGACTGTGGACTCTTTTTGAGGGTAGAGAGTCCGTTGGACTCCCGTGTTCAAAAGTTAATTTCTATCCCTGCATAACATCTAACACATAACATCACACGAACAACATCACACATAACACATAACATAACATATAATATACCCTATAACACATAACATAACATATACCATATAAGTATAACACATATCACACAAATCATCTCTATTCCAACACGTCCGCTCATACGTTGGACCCAAAACTGATTCAGCTATGATTAATGACAACGCTCTATTACGCGATGAACTTGCGTTATACGCACCTCATTCAAGCACAGCGTTAGCACATCAGCCTTGTTCGCTTGAAAGACCTAGCCGGAGAGGGATAAAAACGCACCAACGTGAAACGCGCGCTCGCCTTGCAACATTCACAACACATCTCGCCAAAATTACGACGTACGTCATTCCTCAGCATCCTAATACAGCAACCGACAAAAAACAGCTCGACGCATTCCCGCTCCTAACGACAGCAGCTGCATTTATCGTCATTAACTCTAATTAACACGATTACCTAAAAGCCTTCTGAGTGCGTCCGAAAACCTAGTTCAGCCTCGCCCGTTTGCTTGTGCTCGAAAGCGTGCCATCACCGTGGTAACGAAACGCGAGATGTTCTCCGGAGTCATCACAATCCGACGTGAAGTAGATTTAACGCGATCCGTGCAAGTGTTACTAAATGGACGGCACGCGTGCAGATAGGTCTCTTCAGGGGAAGCGCGCGATTACACCGAACTACAGCCGCGTTCGCGGTGGAGGGTGACCACTGCTTGAATCCACCATCGTGGGATTCTAAAGGACCAGAATGCACAATTCTAAGAAACCGTCACACAATTCTGAGGAAGTGTCACACAATTCTGATGAACCGTCACACAATTCTAAGAAACCGTCACCCAATTCCAAAGCACCATCGTGTGATTAGATGAAAACGCTGCGTGTCTTCGTGAGTCTGGAAGCCACGCAGGCACAGTTAGCTTGCTACTCTTACCTGCAGCAGGTTGCCGTGGATACCGTTGAAGAAGGAAACCTTGCCAGTCGAATCGCCGGCAACGATCGTGAAGTCTCTGCAACAGAGCGCCGAACAACGTTAGGAGAACAACGATAGGAGAACAACGATAGGAGAGCAACATTAGAATAACAATTTAAGTTAGAAGAGGAATGTTAGAACTACCTTAGGAAAACAACGTTAGAAGAACAACGTTAGGCGAACAGCATAAGGAGAACAACGTTAGAAGAACAACTTTAAACGAACAACAGCAGTAGAACAACATTAAATAAACAACATCAGAAGAACCTTTGGTGAGCCTAATCAGCACTCTATTCATCAACTCGTCTTTGCGTCAACTGCGCGGGACGAACGCGCAATTTACCTCCGCGCCGGATGCGTGAAATTACCCCATTTTCCATTATGATTCTCATTAGCATGATGCAAATGTCATCGGACACATCGTGACATCACTGTGAGTGTGCCCGCATGATGGGACTGGAATGAGGGCATATAATGGGATGTTAAGCAGACCGAAGGTGAAACCAGTAAAACTGCAGAACATAGGAGGCAGGCTGTCTTAAATGTTAAGAATTCTTAAGAGAATCCTTTCTCGCCTTAGCAATTATTCGTCTGCCAAACGCTTAGTGTGGTATCGTACTTGATGGAGGGAGAAGTTGTGTTCACATATGCAGCTGGACGATGCAGGCCACTGAACAGGGAATCTAATTATTAGATTGTGCCGTGTGGGAATTTTCAGCAGAATTTGTTCATCTTCGTTAAAACATTTTGGGATTACGACAGGCCAATGAGTAATGAGAAAATTACGTGACCGCGTGTGTCCCCTCAGTACAAAATTCTTCTTTTTTAACTTGTTCAATCGCTACGTTTTTGTTAATTTGTTGCTGGCTGCTACTGTTCGTACTTGGCTTTTCAGCAGACTAAGTGGGGAAGGAGGTGTACGTGGAAACTGCAGTAATGTAGATAGTAACCCATCCCCGTAGGTATAAAGGGCGTTTACAATGATTTACGGCATCAACGTCAATTCGTAAAAGAATATGTTGACAGGATAAATTACCGCAAAGCACAGACGGTGCGGTGCGTTCCTTGACAGTTGGTTCCCAAAGCAGCACGCACTGACGAACGCAAACTCGCACGTGCACACACACACACATCCGCACGCGCACACGCACGCACACGTACGCATACACGTACGCATACACGTAAGCACAATATTTAGGAAGTTAGGGAAGCTTTGTAGCAGATAAAGGAATTAAGTGAAATGCGTTCATGCTTTGCATTTGCCGGGTGATTAAACGGTTAAAAACCTTTACGCAGCCATGCGTGCTCATGCATAAAAATTACACTCATAATGACATTAATTTACGTAGAATCATGAATCTTCACTATGGGCCCTACTGGGTTGATAAATAATACAGAGTTATTGACTTGTGTCGCAGTCAATAAGTACATTGTTTTGTCAACACAAGAACATTGCTAGGCACTGTCACACAGCTCGTATTGACTGGGGAAAAAAGTCAACATGCTACATTAATTACGGGGTGGTGACGTAACAGTAATTATAATTTACATACACGCACTACATAATTGTGGCATAGCGTATGCTGTATGACCTCTACCCGCTCCCCTCACCCCTATAATTATATATATATATATATATATATCGGTAAGCGTGTAATGTCACTGAAGATTGCACTGATCAATGACAACGCGCGGGGCTAGAAGAATCGATGCCCACGCACGCACGCACGCACGCACGCACGCACACACGCACGCACGCACGCACGCACGCACACACACGCACGCACACATTGGTTGTATGTTTGCATTGCTGCAAGCGACACCGCCCCACTCCCGTCGTCACATCAGACGTCAAACTGCCTGCCTACCGAAGACGTGCCATCAATACAGCGGGGGCAGCCGATAGAGAGAGAGAGAGAGAGAGAGAGAGAGAGAGAGAGAGAGAGAGAGAGAGAGAGAGAGAGAGAGAGAGAGAGAGAGAGAGAGACGAGAGAGAGAGAGAGAGAGAGAGAGAGAGAGAGAGAGAGAGAGAGAGAGAG
>NW_014579120.1:0-7600 GCF_000485595.1 Priapulus caudatus
AACGCGAAGATTAGTAATGCAATGTTTCGGTCAGTGTCGGACATACTGGAATTAAATGCTGCCATATGGTTTGCCAGACATAGTCAAATCAATCGACATTATGAACTTCAGGCAATGGCAAATGCTCTGTGTACGCAAATATAACGCCCACATGTTCATTTAGAACTGGTCAGTAGATAGTAATGTTCAACCTTTCTTCATGGTGGACAATATTGGTAATTCAAGAATGGCTTGGCCATATGGTTTGTCGGACACGACATTTCAAAAATATAATTCGTTATTAAACCGCTGCATGTCGAAATGACCCTGTGTACTGAAATTTTAGCGCGCACAGTCATTTAGTAACCAAGATAGTAATATCAATGTTTCGTTATCGCGGCCATATTGGAATTCAACGAGGCCGGCCGATAGACCAGTGATCAGACCCTCTTGGGATCCGGTGCAATTTTCGAACTAAACTCAGCATGTCAAAATACCCCTGTATGCAAAATTTCACACTTTCTGCCGGATGTGAACATTTCGACCTATTTTTGTTACATATCTGCCGCACTAGTGGCAACGACATCGCAGTGGACACGCAGTGGGTGTGGGTTGCTACAGGAAGACAGGTAGACATGTGTGCACCTATCCCGTGGGGTTCTGGAGAACCTACTAATAAAGATTTTGAAATCTACATGTATGCAACGGACAATTATCGGTTAGGTGATACTGGGATACAATCTACATTAAATTACGTCTGTGAGAAATCGCCATGAATCACATCTAGGCGTCTGTTGTTATTTGTGGTGGTTATTTATTTATTTGTTGTTGTTGTTGTTGTTGTTGCTGTTGTTGTTGTTGTTGTTGTTGTTTATTTGAGGTTAGCGTGTTGTAATTTCGTAAGGGCGCCCGCTATATGCGGAATTTAATTTACGAGTTATTATCGTTCATTTATTTAGTTTATTCATTATATTCTATTTATTTATTGATTTACTTACAGATGTGTTTTATTATATTTTGTTTTATTCATTCATTTTAATCGGTTATGCCTATTTTTATTTAATTTAATCTTATATTTACATATTTATTCAAGTAATTAGTTAGCTATTGTAAAAAAAGCCGATAGGACAGGGGAAGACTATTTGATGCTATCTAGCAGCGTTGCTGGCTTTAACAACGGCTTTGATGATTACGTGATTTATACCCATATACCATCCTTCATTTTCCCCTAAATTTCCCATGAATTTCTCTAAAATTCTCTTAAATCATTGCCAGACAGCCGTTATATATTATAGTAAAAATATATAACATATTTACATATATGATATTAGTTAAATATTAATATAAATAAAGAGACGCTCTCACCCCCTCCCCCCCCCCCCCGCACACACATGGCACACACAGTGGCCCCCCTACCCCACCCCACCCACACACACACATACACCACATACACATATACACAACGCACAATACACATACACACGCACGCCGCGCAACACACACACAGACACACACACGAGACACGCACACTCACACACACACACACACACCACACACACACACACACACGCCACGCACTACCACATACCACACACTCACGCACTCAGCGCATCTCCACGATATGACCACACACACACACACACACACACACACACACACACAACACACACACAAACGACACGACACAAACACACACAGCTGAGAGAGAGAGAGAGAGAGAGATGGAGAGAGAAAGAGAGAGAGAGAGGGGGAATGGAGTGTGTGTGTGTATGTGTGTGTGTGTGTGAGAGAGAGAGAGAGAGTGAGAGTGTGTGTGTGTGAGAGAGAGAGAGAGAGGGGGTGAGAGTGAGAGAGAGAGAGAGTGCGAGTGAGAGTGTGTGAGAGTGAGAGTGAGAGAGAGAGAGAGAGAGAGGGTGGGGGGAGACAGTGGAGGCAGATAATTGTGTAAGTTAATAATTTAGTGTCTGTGTACATGGTTACTCGCTTATTGGGTGGCCTACTGCAAGTACTAATTCACACTTTCGTATAATTTACCAATTTATACAAGTTTGCGAATTACGCATGTCTAAATTTAACAATGTTGGGTCTACTACAATTTATTTTGGTTTATAATAACTTTTATCTTCTAAAATGTATAATTTATTTTTATTGCACACATACGTATTTACTATTACCAGATTGTGCTTATTGGTACTATCATTGCACACATTTACATTAACATAACATTTTGCTGTTGTCAACATGCAATTATATATAACAAAATAATAGTAAACTTACGCACGCTATGGTCACATAAAAGTACAGTAGCTGTCTGCTGAGTGTCGTAACAAACCAAGCTAAACTGAGCATGCGCAGTCAACCCGTGCCAACTTAGCACGCTTAGAATGTTGTGTCTGTACGCTGCGATTTAGCGCGCGTCTAGGCCGGGCGTGGCCCCGACTGGTTTGGTGTAGGATCAAACTTTGCAATCTGTACGGGGTATTATACCCCGTACAGACTACGAATTTAATAGCAGGGCCAGGCCCGGGCTAACTTAGCCCGAGCCTGACGCACACTATAAATGATAGCGTACAGACTGCATATTTGATCCTGCTTTATCGTCTCTGCTCAGCTCGCCACGTCACGCCGCAGACAGCGACGTACAACGAGCGTAGAATGACGTCACATAAATAAGGCTATGGGGATGTGTATTGCGATTTAGCACCCTAGATGGCCGCTTGTTGGCGTACACACACACACACACACACACACACACACACACACACTCGCACACACACAAGCTTGATATCTTAGTCCGGGCTATTAGTTAACCCGGGCCTGGCCCTACTTCATTTGTAGGGCAAACTTGGAGCGGGCCAGCGCGTATTTGGAGCGGGATAGTGTAGTGGCCCCTAGGAGTAGCCGCTACGTGAATCATGGGCGGATCCAGAGGGGGTCCAGGGGGTCCGGACCCCCCTTTTTTACTCCCAAAAAGGGGAAAACAGAAAAACACATCATAGATAATTTTGTGCTAAAAATTTGGAATTCCATCTTGCATTCTAGACAAAATAAAATTTTGAGGGAGGTCCTCCTCCCTACGTGGAATAAACTCTCGCATAAGCTGCTTTTCGGCACCTTTTTAAAACACCAAAAAAATAAGCAAGAAAAAAGTGCCCTTATTTCTTACTGGACCCCTCTTTTTCAAAAAGCTGGATCCGCCTATGTGAATTAAGTACTAGTATTTCGGGATCACCCCTTGCTCCCGGTGGCAAAGCGGGACTGTGTTGCGTGGCAGCAGGAGAAACACCAAGAGACGAATAAACACTAAAGACTAAACGCAAGTCTTAGGTATACGGAACAGGTGGTTTTATGTATCGCTGATACACAATCCATTTTTTATGCAGTGGATAGACTTTGTTTAATCGATGCGTTATAATAATGATCATGGACTGCGCTGACGTCACGTTATTCGTAGTAAGTATGGTATATTATATTGCTCGTACCAGGCAGAAGGCCAGGAAATGTTACGCGCGAGAGTTATGACGCGGAATGCGTCTTCGTGTAACCGAAATGTCGTACACCGTGTACACATGCAAATATTTAGCGCGAGGCCTGGCGCGCGCGCTAGTTTATACCATATTCAAATTCGTAGTCTGTACGGGGTATTATTTTATATCTACATGGGTGTTTGTGGTTTTTACTTCTTAGATAATTATATACCATATATATATATATAATATATATATATATATATAAGACATAGTGTTTGAATAACGTTAAGCTATGCTATAAATGTCAAGTTAGACGTGTGTTATACCGACTATTGTTCTAGCGTTGAAATCGTATTTAAAGAGAGATTCCCTCAACTTTCAAGCAGAAATAATAAAATAAGGCAAAAATGAATTATTTTAACATTGCACGTTTGTACTTGCCTATATATGTGTGACAGGTGAAACAAAAGTGCTCAGGAATACGTTTATTCAACGCTTTTAGACTACAAAGTAAAACGTTTGGGTCGAATGTTTCAAACGCGTTTACAGTTACAGCTAGGCGGCGATTGTTCCGCTCCGCACACTTGCCGTGTTATGTATGTATGAACCTTGCTATGTAAAATTATGTTATGACTCAATGGTTTTTCTGGTCACGTCCATGGATATAGCTGATATAGGGAAAGGGCAACGTTTTTGTTGCTGTGAGATTATAGTAATCTGAGCGAGTTAACGAGTGAGTGAGTCGAGAGTTCTGTCAGGTCGCTGTTAGTTCGGATTACGTTTTGTTGGGTTTTTAGCACGTTCTATCTCGAAAACGGTTACGGTAAAAATTCTGAAATTAATAACATAAACAGTCGCGGTGCCTCTCTCTCTAGACTACAAAGTTTGATTTCATAAAATGATTTATATTAAAAATTATGATATCTGAAAGTGGCTACATTGACTCGATTGAAATGATGGTTGCTCAAATATAAACAATATGGCGCCTACGGAACCGCGGCGAAAGGCGTTTTTCGAGTTGTTTCTTCGATGAGCAAATATAGGCTTGATAGATATTTTTAGCTTTATTTTCAAAGCTAACGTTTAGTTAAAGTGTAGTGAGTTATTTACTGACGTTTTTACACTGGTTTGTTACACAAATTTACGTGGAAAGTTCGAGGAAATCTCCCTTTAAGTTTTACAATATTCTTATAGCTAACGCCGGGGGATGTGAAATTTACCTAGGTGAAATTTATGACCCTGAAATTTTTTTATGTATTTTATTATACGCGTGTTACCGTGTTAATATTAACTAGAATTATCCGTGCAATCTATTCCGTGCTAAGATCTCCCCTTATTGAATGGCTCACATTGCCTGTATGTTTTCCAGACTCCATATCCATGCCTACTACCAAAATTAGCCATTCGTTTATTTAGTTTTTTTTTATTGTGAAACAGTTCATTATCGACAACTCTGGTTGTAATGTTTAGATTATCTGTGATATTCGTGTTTTCTTAATGTCGTAATCTATCACTGTTATAGTGCTAACATTACATGTAGGTAATGCTCGTGTTTTTGCGTTTGGAAATCTTCCATTATTACAGTAGTACTTAAATTGTCTGTAATTTTCGTGATGAAATCTAACAATACTGCAGTTTAATTTTTAGCGTATAAATCTCGTGCTTTGCTGTGCGTTGAAATCAGAAAATAATTTTAAAGAGTAATTGTAATTACAAAGCATCTTAAAACCGTGTAGTGTATTGGAATCGATGTGGAAAATATGGATTGCTGAAACTATACAAGTGTCCCACAAATGTCCTACACGTGTCATACAAATGTCCTACATGTACCTGCCAGCATTCCTGGAGGAAACGCTCTTTACGGCATTAGGATAGACGACAGTAAAAATAAACTAGGCGAATTGTAATTAAAAATATTGTTAAAATAAACTTTCTTTGAACCGGATTGTAATGAAACGCTTCACCATTTTTCCAGCGTCATTATTATCTGCTATGTAATGTCGAGTACTGAGTACGATACGCTTTCTCTATTAAGATATAATTATTCTGTATTTAAAAAGATTTTTTCTGGGACGTCACCTGAGCATTATTCGCGTGGTTACGTCTGATATGTGGCTGATTGTAAGACAATCTATTCTTACCAACGTACATTCATTATTACTACAACATTATTATTCTTCCATCGTCAACTATTAATTATTTGATATAGCAACAAATACAAACTAAACACAATAAACGACTGTCGGTAGATCGTGCTTCCGTTCACAATTTATAATTTATTTTTGCAGAACAATACGCGGAGTTTTAATTTCCATTTCAACTAAAGCAGGTTGTCGCGCGCATGCGCGGGCCACACGTATCATTGGTATGCATTCAGCAACACTCACATATAAACTGCATGTTAGTTATTATTATGTAGATAATGTTATATCTTTATATTATATATATATATATAATATATATGATATTATATAATATTATATACATACAGAACGAGGGACTGTGTATCAAAACGCAAAACATCGCACCGGATGAATCAGGAGGCAAAGCAACACACCCCGGCCCCGAACCAGGTGGCGTTGTTGCCACGCTAGGTGGCATTGCTGCGCAGGAGAGCTAATTGTAGATAGCGTTAAGCCGCACAATGCGCATCCCAACGCTAATTTCCTTCAGTCTTAGACTAGCAAATACTTCGTGTCATGCATAATCACACTACCTTATGACAAAATAAACTCTAGTTGCCCTATTTCACTGCGCGTTTGCTTAAAACCACAGAAAGAGGTGAGGAACTGGCGCAAACGCCGACTGATTCAAACAAAATAGATTCAAGCAAGAGGGTGAACGTGACGTACATGTTTTATCTCTTTGCTGCGCCCGTAGCGCTGTACCGCCGCACCGCTGCCACGGTTGCTCGGGGATTGTGAACAATGTCCACTAACATCGGAGCTTTTCAACACATTGACAGGTATTTTTTCCAAAATACCCTTTTATAAGACAACGCGCATGTTGAAATGGAAAGGGAACTAGAGTTTTTTTGCATAAGTAGATATGATTCATGCATGAACGAGGTATTTGTAGTTTAGTACTGGAGAGAAATATTAGCAGTGTTGGCTATGCGCATTGCTGCGGCTTTAAGGGGGAGGGCGGGGCCAGCA
The DNA here is from genome assembly GCF_000485595.1 of Priapulus caudatus. Lineage (NCBI taxonomy): Eukaryota > Metazoa > Priapulida > Priapulimorpha > Priapulimorphida > Priapulidae > Priapulus > Priapulus caudatus. Next base: position 6,605 of record NW_014579120.1, read on the forward strand.
GCGCGCAGTAAACATACCACACGATAATATACAGCAAAATGCCATCAACCACTATCCGCACCAAAGTGGCGAGAATAACATAGTAGATGTGCGTGCCTGGGCGTGCGTGCGTACGTGTATACGCGTGTACGTGCGTGTATTCGTGTACGTGCATGTATTCGTGTACGTGCGTACGTGTGTGCGTGTATTCGTGTACGTGCGTGTACGTGCATGCGTACGTGTATTCGTGTGCGTGCATGCGTACGTGTATACATGTGTACGTGTGCGTGCACTGTAGCGCGTGCGTGCGTGCGTGCCCTCCCGGACTAACGGCTGGCTCGTACCGCAGAGAAAAAACACAACAAAACGGAACCTGTTCATTCGAACCTCCACTCAAGCTCTTCAAAAATCATATACGATAATATAATAATCATATATCGACGAGTGCAGACCACAGAACCAACGGGAAAAACTCGCATCACAATCTCTAATCAGCGTCTGTTTACGCGCCGCTACACGTCACTGCCACGTCGCCATGACGTCATCATCTCATTGCGTGAGATAGCTAATGATACATAATATTCAATCTTCACGGGAAACAAAGCTAGTATACACAACAGCGGCAACAACAACAATAATAATAACGTGACAATCCTGCAGCAACCTTACAAGAAACCTCCCCCCCCCAAAAAAAAATCTTATACCGTTAAATCTTAAAACGAACCGATTCCAGACACTCGTCTAGTTTATTCTGTGCATCTCCCCTCCCCAACACACGCGCGCGCATTTATATATATTTATATATAGTCTACTCAGTCTACAATTCTTTTCATGTATGTATATAAACGACTATAAATATGCCATCTGCTAAACATACTTACTTACACGGGACGCACAACACACGAGAGAGAGAGAGGGTGAGAGAGGGAAGGCAGAGGGAGTGATAGCTGCTGCTGCTGCTACTACTACTACTACTACTACTACTACTACTACTACTACTACTACTACTACTACTGT
>NW_014579120.1:7610-10254 GCF_000485595.1 Priapulus caudatus
AGACATAGTGTTTGAAAAACGTTATACTATAAATGTCAAGTTAGACGTGTGTTATACCGACTATTGTTCTAGTGTTTAAATCGTATTTAGTGAGATTCCCTCAACTTTCAAGCGGAAAACAAAATCAGGCAAAAATAAAATATTTTAACATTGCACGCTTCTACTTGCCTATATATGTGTGATAGGTGAAAAAAATTGCTCAGGAATACGTTCATTCAAAGCTTTTAGACTACAATGTGAAACGTTTGGGTCGAATGTTTCAAAGGCGTTTACCGTTACCGCTAGGTGGCGATTGATTTGCTCCGCACACTTGCCGTGTTATGTATGTATGAACCATGCTATGTAAAATTATGTTATGACCCAATGGTTTTTCTGGTCACGTACATGGATATAGCTGATATAGGGAAAGGGCAACGTTTTTGTTGCTGGGAGATTATAGTAATCTGAGCGAGTTAACGAGTGAGTGAGTCGAGAGTTCTGTCAGGTCGCTGTTAGTTCGGATTACGTTTTGTTGGGTTTTTAGCACGTTCTATCTCGAAAACGGTTACGGTAAAAATTCGGAAATTAATAACACAAACAGTCGCGGTGCCTCTCTCTCTCTAGACTACGAAGTTTGATTTCATAAAATGATTTATATTAAAAATTATGATATCTGAAAGTGGCTACATTGACTCGATTGAAATGATGGTTGCTCAAATATAAACAATATATATGGCGCCTACGGAACCGCGGCGAAAAGCGTTTTTCGAATTGTTTGTTCGATGAGCAAATATAGGCTTGATAGATATTTTTAGTTTCATTTTCAAAGCTAACGTTTACTTAAAGTGTAGTGAGTTATTAACTGACGTTTTTTTTACACTGGTTTGTTTCACAAATTGACGTGGAAAGTTCGAGGAAATCTCCCTTTAAGTTTTACAATATTCTTATAGCTGACGCCGGGGGATGTGAAATTTACCTAAGTGAAATTTATTACCCTGAAATTTATTCAGGTATATTATTATACGCGTGTTACCGTGTTAATATTAACTAGAATTCTCCGTGCTATGTATTCCGTGCTAAGATCTCTCCTTAGTGAACGGTTCACATTGCCTGTATTTTGTCCAGACTCCATACCCATGCCTACTACCAAAATTAGCCATACGTTTATTTTTTCATTGTGAAACAGTTCATTAGTGCTCTGATTGTAATGTTTAGATTATCTGTGATATTCGTGTTTTCTTAATGTCGTAATCTATTACTGTTATAGTGCTAACATTACATGTAGGTAATGCTCGTGTTTTTGCGTTTGGAAATCTCCCATTATTATAGTAGTACTTAAATTGTCTATAATTTTCGTGATGAAATCTAACAATACTGTAGTTTAATTTTCAGCGTATAAACCTCGTGCTTTGCTGTGTGTTGAAATCAGAAAATAATACGTTATTCGTAGTAAGTATGGTATATTATATTGCTCTTACCAGACAGAAGGCCAGTGAAATGTTACGCGCGAGACTACGGAGTAAACGCGAATGCGACGTAGCTAGTGAGATCGCCCTGAGTGAAATGAGATGTGGCGGCACCTGTCGTCGGCTCTCGTCGTTCTCCTTTCTTCTCCCTTCGTTCTTCTCGCGTCTCTTCTCGTTCCTCCTTCTCCTATCTTCTTTCTTCTTTCTCCTGTCTTCTATCTTCTATCTTCTTTCTTCTATCTTTGGTCTGCATGCTCTCTTCTTACTTCGTTCTTCTGTCCTTCTTCGTCGGTCTCCTCTCTTCGTTCTTCTGTCTTCCCTCTCCTCGTCTTCTGTCTTCACTCTCCTCGTCTTTTTTCTTTGTTCCTCTGTCTTCCTTTGTCGGTCTCCTCTCTTCTCTATTTTTTCTTCTATCTTCTATCTTCTTTCTTCTATCTTCGGTTTGCTCTCTTCGTTCTTCTCCGGGGCGAGTTGGTCACTGCCCACTGCTTTCCTCGTCTTGTCTCCTGTCGGTGCTCCTGGTGCTCCTAGTGTGTCGGTGCTCCTAGTGTGTCGGTGCTCCTAGTGTGTCGGTGCTCCTAGTGTGTCGGTGGGTACTGGGGTGCTGCCCAGACGTTCTGATTTTTGCGGCGTTTCGGCCGCCTTATATACGGGCTGGTTGCTACGTGGATGTGTACGTTTACCCCTATCCCCCTAGTAACAAGCAGCGGTGTGCCTCGAGCTGGCCTCGCTTCTTTACTATGTTTTTGCCCGGATCCCGCCTCGACGACGCCGTTTGTTTACATGCTGCTCCGCACTTAGCCTTCTTGCATCCGCTCTGGTACTGGCCGAGTTATTGTCCATTTGTATTCTAGTTTAATTGTGTTTACTTGTGGCCTTATATGCTCTACTGGGAGTGAAGAGCATAAGCGAAGCGATTCTAGTTTAATTGTCCGTTTATCTCCTCATAATCCGTTTCCTCCGTACTTTAATACTGCTAGACTTGTTTCTTTTTGATTTTATGAATTGATTTATTAAGTGTATTTTGCGTGGGTTACTGGTTTTCCGATCCATGTCTTTAGTTAATCCAAAATGGTCGCGTGAATGGCTGTAATGAGTGGCTTGAATAGAGTCTTTGGTGTAACCGAAATCTTGACACCGTGTACACACTGCAAATATTTAGCGCGAGCCTGGCGCGCGCTAGTTTAATACCATATCAT
>NW_014579120.1:12335-14121 GCF_000485595.1 Priapulus caudatus
ATATATATATATATATATATATATATGTGTATATATATATATATATATATATATATATATATACAGAACGAGGGACTGTGTATCAAAACGCAAAACATAGCACAGCGTGAAATCAGGAGGCAAAGCAACACACTCGTGCCACGACCACCAGGTGCGTCGGTTCCCACAACTAGGTGGCATTGCTAGCGCAAGAGAGCTAATTGTAGATAGCGTTAAGGGGGGAGGGCGGGGCCAGCAGCGCGCAGTAAACATACCACACAATAATATACAGAAAAATGTTATCACCCACCAAAGTGGCGAGAATAAAATAGTAGATTTGCGTGCCTGGGCGTGCGTGCGTGCGTACGTGTATTCGTGTACGTGCGTGTACGTGCATGCGTACGTGTGTACGTGTATTCGTGTGCGTGCATGCGTACGTGTATACATGTGTGCGTGTGCGTGCGTGAGTGCATGCGTGCGTGCGTGCGTGCGTGCGTGCCCTCCCGGACTAACGGCTGGCTCGTACCGCAGAGAAAAAACACAACAAAACGGAACCTGTTCATTTCAACCTCAACTCAAGCTCTTCAGAAATCATATACAATAATATAATAATCATATATCGACGAGTACAGACCACAGAACCAACGGGGAAAACTCGCATGACAATCTCTAAACAGCGTCTGTTTACGCGCCGCTACACGTCACTGCCACGTCGCCATGACGTCATCATCTCATTGCGTGAGATAGCTAATGATACATAATATTCAATCTTCACGGGAAACAAAGCTAGTATACACAACAGCGGCAACAACAACAATAATAATAACGTGACAATCATTCAGCAACCTTACAAGAAACCTCCCCCTCCCAGAAAAAATCTTATACCGTTAAATCTTAAAACGAACCAATTCCAGACACTCGTCTAGTTTATTCTGTGCATCCCCCCTCTCTAACACACGCGCGCGCATTTATATATATTTATATATAGTCTATTCAGTCTACAATTCTTTTTATGTATGTATATATAAGACTATAAATATGCCATCTGCTAAACATACTTACACGGGACGCACAACACACGAGAGAGAGGGTGAGAGAGGGAGGGCAGAGGGAGTGATAGCTGCTGCTGCTACTACTACTACTGCTGTTGCTGCTGCTGCTGCTGTTGCTGCTGCTACTGCGCCCTCACCTCACCTGGCACTGACTGAGAGGTTGGCAGCGGCAGCAGCAACAACAACAACAACAACAACAACGGAGGCCCCCTCCCTCCTTTCCCTTACCTAACTACCTCCCTCCCTCCCTCCCTCAAGAGGGAGCGGTTGCGTCAACAGCTAAATCTATTTACAATTGCATCTTCGCCTCTTCTCACTTCTTCTTTCCTTCCTTTCTGCTTTCTTCCTTCTTGTCCTTCCTCTCATCTCTTCTTCCTCACCCTTCCTCTCTTCTTCCTTCCTTCACCTTCTCCTCTCTTCCCCACTTCTTCCTTCATTTCCCCCTCTCTTCCTTCCTGTCCTCCCTCTCTTCCTCACTTCTTCCTTCCTTTCCCACTTTCTTCCTTCTTGTCCTTCCTCTTTCCTCCTTCCCTTCTTACCTTCTTCCATCTTTCTCTTCCTACCTTCTTCTAACTTTCCCTTCCTACCCTTGTCCATCTTTCCCTTCCAGCTCCCCGTTGCTACTGACTAACTGTGTAAAAGCACAATTCTAAGACAATCACGGAGAGACAGATACCCCTTCTGATCTGCGCATAGAAACTAAAGATGGAGGGGAAGGGGCGGGGGAAGAGGAGGGGGGAGGGGAGGGGGAGGAG
>NW_014579120.1:15045-23959 GCF_000485595.1 Priapulus caudatus
GTGCGCGAGGGAGGGTCAACCTTCTCCCTCCGTACACGAGAGAGGGTCAACCTTCTCCCTCCGTGCGCGAGGGAGGGTCAACCTTCTCTCTTTGTGCGCGAAGGAGGTTCAACCTTCTCCCTCCGTGCGCGAGGGAGGGTCAACCTTCTCCCTCCGTGCGCGAGGGAGGGTCAACCCTCTCTCTTTGTGCGCGAAGGAGGGTCAACCTTCTCCCTCCCCTACCCTGCGCGAAGGCAATCTAGAGAGTCTTTTCTTCTCCCTCCGTGCTCTCGGTGGTATTTCTCTCTCTCGGTTGTCTCTCAGTTGAGGTGGAATCCTTTCTCCGACGTCGCAGCTAGCAGCTTCTCCCGGAGAAAAACACGAATATAGGACACGAAAAGACGCTCTACTTGCGTTGGTGGCTTTACCAATGGCTTTCATGATTACATGATATATTTCCCAAAACGATCCATTCTTTTCCCATAAATTCCCCTAAACTAATTTCCCATAATTCTCCATAAACTTCTAATATATATAAAGAGAGATGGAGAGACAGATAATTGTTCAAGTTAACGATTTAGTGTCTGTGTACATGGTTACTCGCTCATTGGATGGCTTACTATAATTATTACCACGTGTTTTTGGTTTACGTGTTGCATATTTGACATAAATTATAGCATAGCATTTTTGCATACTATTGCATTTTCAATTGCAAATACAAATTTATGCTTTCTTTTAATTTACACAGTTAAACTTAGCGAATTACGCATGTCTAAACTTAATACGTTTAAGCCTCCTACATTCTATTTTAATTTATTATAATTTTTATCTTCTAAAGTGTCAAATTTACTCTTATTGCACACATTTACTTATTGGTTGATAGTGCTTATTGGAACTATCATTGCACACATTTACATTAACATAACATTTTGCTGTTATCAAAATATAATTATAACAAAATTATAGTAAACTTACGTAGGAAAAGTTTAATAGATTATTAATTCGTGATTAATCGGTTTACAAATTTGTGACTGGGCAGGTTTTATTGTGAATCATCGTTGTCATTGTCATCGTCGTCATTGTCACCATCGTCATCATCATCACCATCAGCATCATAATTATCATCATCATCATTGAACAGTAGTAAACTACAATAGAATATTGTAGTTGTTATCAGATGTGTGTTAATTGATAACATTTTTGTTGATGGCGATTCTCGTGCTTAGGGTTTATCACTAACAATCTGTTAATTAATACTACTTATATTTCGTTATCATTCCGTAAATGTATCCGCTTCAAATCATGTTAAAATTACTTGTAGTTTTAGCGTTTGTCCCTTATTGATTGCTACCTTCATTCTATAAGAATTGAATAAAAGCAAATGTGTTTTTTTCACCAGTGATTCTATGCCATAAGTGTTATGGTGTAGGCCTACCAAGAAAATCTAGTATAACCCGTGATATATGCTACCCGTTGTGTGCTTGTGTTTGAAGCATGTTTCTGTTTGCTATTATTCGATTTCCCTATTTTATCATGTCGAAATCTCTCATTGCTGCAGTATTTTAATTACATGTACTTCGTGGGTTTACCCGGTTAATTTTTTTCGATATTGTTGCATTTAAATTCTCTGTATTTATATTCTTGAGTTTATCTGGTACAATTACCTCATCATTGGTAATATTTAAATTACATGAACTTCTTGGGTTTACCCGGGTAAGATCTCTCATTATTGTTGTATATTTAAACTTCCTGTACTTCTTTAGTTTTTTTGGTTATATTATCTTATTACTGCAGGCCTAGTATTTTATTTACATGTAGTTCTTAGGTTTACCCAGTTACATTAACTTTTTATTGTAATATTTAAATTCCATGTACTTCTTGGGTTTAGCCGGTCGAAATTCCTTATTATTGTCGTATTTAAATTAAATGTACTTCTTGGGTTTAGCCGGTCGAAATTCCTTATTATTGTCGTATTTAAGGAAATTGTTACTACATTGAGACACTCAACACGAAGACTTGGCAAGAGGCACGTGACCACTGCATCAGCATGGGAGCCGACCTCGTCAGTCTGGAATCACCGGGAGAAACCGATTTCTTGACGCCACATTTCTTAACATACTGGTGGACCGGTGGCAACGACATCGCAGTGGACACGCAGTGGGTGTGGGTTGCTACAGGAAGACAGGTAGACATGTGTGCACCAACGCCTTGGTCTACTGGACAACCTTCTAATACTTATTTAGAAATCTACATGTATGGAACGAACAATTATCGGTTTGGTGATGCTGGGAAACAATATACATTCAATTACGTCTGTGAGAAATCGCCATGAATCACATCTAGGCGTCTGTAGTTATTTGTGGTTGTTATTTATTTATTCATTTGTTGTTGTTGTTTATTTGAGGTTAGCGTGTTGTAATTTCGTAAGGGCGCCCGCCATATGCGGTATTTAATTTACGAGTTATTACCGTTCATTTATTTAGTTTATTCATTATATTCTATTTGTTTATTGATTTAATTACAGATGTGTTTTATTATATTTTGTTTTATTCATTTATTTTAATCGGTTATGCCTATTTTTGTTTTATTAAATTTTCTATTTACATATTTATTTAAGTAATTAGTTAGTTATTGTAAAAAAAAGCCCGACAATAGGACAGGGGAAGACTATTTGATGCTATCTAGCAGCGTTGCTGGCTTTAACAACGGCTTTGATGATTACTTGATTTATACCCATAAACCATCCTTCATTTTTCCATAAATTTCCCATAAATTTCCCTAAAATTATCTTAAATCATTGCCTGACAGCCGTTATATATTATATAGTAACAATATATAACATATTTACCTATATTATATTAGTTAAATATTAATATAAATAAAGAAGATTAATCGGTTTACAAATTTGTGACTGGGCAGGTTTTATTGTGAATTATCGTTGTCATTGTCATCGTCGTCATTGTCATCATCGTCATCATCATCACCATCAGCATCATGATTATCATCATCATCATTAAACAGTATAGTAAACTAGTAAGTTATAGTAGTAAACTATAGTAGAATATTGTATTTGTTATCAGATGTGTGTTAATTGACAACATTTTTGTGGATGGCAATTCTCGTGCTTAGGGTTTATCAATAACAATCTGTTAATTAATACTACTTATATTTCGTTATTATTCCGTAAATGTATCCGATTCAAATCATGTTAAAATTACTTGTAGTTTTAGTGTTTGTCCCTTATTGATTTCTACTATCATTCTATAAGAATTGAATAAAAGCAAATGTGTTTTTATTCACCACTAAGTCTATGCCATAAGTGTTATGGTGTAGGCCTACCAAGAAAATCTAGTATACCCCGTGATATATGCTACCCGTTGAGTGCGTGTGTTTGAAACATGTTGCTGTTTGCTGCTATTCGATTTACCTATTTTATCATGTCGAAATCTCTCATTGCTGCAGTATTTTAATTACATGTACTTCTTGTTTTCACTTGGTTAAAATACATTATTATTGCTGTATTTAAATTAAATGTACTTCTTGGGCTTACCCAGTTAAAAAATTGTGTCGATGAGAATTCACATGCTTAGGGTTTTCGATAACAATTTAACAATTGATCGTGTTTCTCATCTCATTTCATTCTGCCAATGTATCTGGTTCACATCATGTTAAATATTACTTGTGGTTTGTTTTTATTCACTACTGTTTCTATAATTAAAGGTAAAACCCTATAGTACTTAACTTACATGTTGTTTGCCAGCTAAAATACAGTAGTATTGTAGTATTTAAACTAATGCTATTTGTGGGTTTGCCCGGTTAAAATTCCTCGGTATTGTTGCAATTAAATGCCCTGTACCTCTTACGTTTACTTGGTTAAAACACCTTATTATCCGGTTATTATTGTAGTACTTAAATTGCATGTACTCGTGTTTTTCTCGTGTCGGCATCTTCCTTTATCGCATAATATACGCACAATGAGCGGTCACTTCTGGAATTTGCTCTTACTACGGGATCTAAAGAACATGAGCGCGTTAAAATATCACGTTTTCTGCGTCACGTTTATTATTTTATGCGCGATAAGCGGTACAAACGCGGCAAGATATCAACTCCAATTAAAGGGAGAAGCCGTGAGAGGTTGTCTTCTTGAGGCGATGATGGTCAGAAGGATGCCTCAGTGTGCGTTATTTTGCGGCCGCACACCGGGCTGCACCGGTTATAACATAGAGAACACGGTGCCAACCCATAAAAAGTGTGAGTTGAGCGCCTACGCAGACACTGACGTCAGCGCTGCAATTGTCACCGATAACAACTACGACTTCTATATGAAAGGTTAGAAATCATATTACTGTAAATATTTTTAGGTGTGTGAGTGAACGGTATCAGGAATTAAAAGGTCACCGTTGCTCGAATTAAATTGTTTAATTTCATCTCTATAAATTAAACTGCGTTTGTAGTTGTTTTTTATTTTTTATTTATTTGCCATTTTTGCTGCTTTGATTCTAAATAACGGTATCGGTTACCTTCGGATAATTACACCCCGGAGAATTTCCCCCCGGGACAATTACCGGCACCCGGGGACAATCACTCCCGTACACTTACTCCCTGAGCAATCACAAACATCGGTAACCATGTTTCAGTAACCAGCGGACTATGCCCTGCAGACTTCGTGGAATTCCGTAGAAATTTTTACTACATTGAGGCACTCAACACGAAGACTTGGCAAGAGGCACGTGACCACTGCATCAGCATGGGAGCCGACCTCGTCAGTCTGGAATCACCGGGAGAAACCGATTTCTTGGTGCCTCAACTGCCACCAAATTGGTGGACCGGTGGCAACGACGTCGCAGTGGACACGCAGTGGGTGTGGGTTGCTACAGGAAGACAAGTAGGCATGTGTACATCTATCCCGTGGGGTCCTGGAGAACCTTTAAATTCCGTTGGAGAAGACTACATGTTCTCAAAGACCAGTTATTGGAGAGGTGATGTTGTGGGATCATATTCAATAAATTACGTCTGTGAGAAATCGCCATGAATCAGATCCAGGCGTCTGTCAGGTCGTGTTATTTGTGGTTGTTATTTAATTGTTGTTGTTGTTTATTTGAGGTTAGCATGTTGTAATTTCGTAAGTGCACCCGTCATATTTAATTCGAGAGTAATTACCGTTCATTTATTTATTTTAACATTATAATTTTATTCGTGTGTTTATTTACTTACAAGTTTTATTATTTGTTTTGTTTTATTTAATAGTTTCAATTAATTATTCATATTTTTATTTCATTTATTTTCTATTTACATATTTATTCGAGTAATTATTTTGTTAATATAAAAACACGAATATAGGACACGAAAAGACGTATATTTGCGTTGGTGGCTTTACCAATGGCTTTCATGATTACATGATATATTCCCCAAAACGATCCATCCTTTTCCCATAAATTCCCCTAAACTAATTTCCCATAATTCTCAATAAACTTTTAATATATATAGAGAGATCGAGAGACAGATAATTGTTCAAGTTAACGATTTAGTGTCTGTGTACATGGTTACTCGCTCATTGGATGGCCTACTATAATTACTACCACGTGTTTTTGGTTTACGTGTTGCATATTTGACATATAGCATAGCATTTTTGCATACTATTGCATTTTCAATTGCAAATACAAATTTACGCTTTCTTTTAATTTACACACTTAAACTTAGCGAATTACGCATGTCTAAACTTAACAAGTTTAAGCCTCCTACATTTTATTTTAGTTTATTATAATTGTTATCTTTTGAAATGTCAAATTTAATCTTATTGCACACATTTACTTATTGGCTGATCGTGCTTATTGGTACTATCATTGCACTCATTTACAAAATATAATTATAACAAAATTATAGTAAACTTACGGAGGAAAAGTTTAATAGATTATTAATTATTGATTAATCGGTTCACAAATTTGTGACTGGGCAGGTTTTATTGTGAATCATCGTTGTCAGTGTCATCGTCATCATTGTCATCATCGTCATCATCACCATCAGCATCATAACTATCATCATCATCATTGAACAGTAGTAAACTACAGTAGAATATTGTATTTGTTATCAGATGTGGGTTAATTGACAACATTTTTGTTGATGGCGATTCTCGTGCTTAGGGTTTATCAATAACAATATGTTAATTAATACTACTTAATATTTCGTTATCATTCCGTAAATGTATCCGATTCAAATCATGTTATAATTACTTGTAGTTTTAGTGTTTGTCCCTTATTGATTTCTACCATCATTCATTTTATAAGAATTGAATAATAGCAAATGTGTTTTTATTCACCACTGATTCTATGCCATAATTGTTATGGTGTAGGCCTACCAAGAAAATCTAGTATAACCCGTGATATATGCTAACCGTTTTGTGCGTGTGTTTTAAGCATGTTGCTGTTTGCTACTATTTGATTAACCTATTTTATCATGTCGAAATCTCTAATTGCTGCAGTATTTTAATTGAATATTGTGTATTCACTTAGTTAAAATACATTATTATTGCTGTATTTAAATTAAATGTACTTCTTGGGCTTACCCAGTTAAAGAATTTTGTCGATGATAATTCACATGCTTAGGGTTTTCGATAACAATCTAACAATTGATCATGTTTCTCATCTCATTTCATTCTGCAAATTTACCTGGTTCACATCATGTTAAATATTACTTGTGGTTTGTTTTTATTCACTACTGTTTCTATAATTAACGGTAAAACCCCATAGTACTTAACTTACATGTTGTTTGCCAGCTAAAATACCTTATTATTGTAGTATTTAAACTAATGCTATTTGTGGGTTTGCCCGGTTAAAATCCCTCGGTATTGTTGCAATTAAATGCCCTGTACCTCTTACGTTTACTTGGTTAAAACACCTTATTATCCGGTTATTATTGTAGTACTTAAATTGCATGTACTCGTATTTTTCTCGTGTCGGCATCTTCCTTTATCGCAATCTTTATATACCTATTAGCACCATTCATGTTCTTTTTGTGCTTAAATTATTTCCAGTTTATGTAGGCCTACTTTATGATCACCTATAATTGTCGCGTTTCCGTGTTCATATCTGCCATGATTGGACGGTTCGAGTTACCGATGAATCGCATGTTTAGACAATATAAAATCAACCACCCAATCAATGTATAAGCACCGTATAATAATAATGATTTTCATGTGTATTATCTCCCGCGAGTCCAATATGTAAAGCTTATTGAAATTGAGTAGTAGTTATTTGTGTCGTTGTAATGCTACAGTCTTCGCGTGTGCACGTACACGTGCGTGCGTGCATGTGTGTGCACGGACGCGTGCGGGCGTGTGCACGTACACGTGCGTGCGTGCGTGCGTGTGCACGCACACGTGCGTGCGTGCGTGCGTGTGCACGTACATGTGCGTGCGTGCGTGCGTGTGCACGTACACGTGCGTGCGTGCGTGCGTGTGCACGTACACGTGCGTGCGTGCGTGCGTGAAGACGTACACGTGCGTGCGTGCGTGCGTGCGTGTGCATGTACACGCGCGTACGTGCGTGCGTGTGCACGTACACGTGCGTGCGTGCGTGTGTGCGTGCGTACGTACAGGTGCGTACGTGCGTGTGCACGTACACGTGCGTGCGTGCGTGTGTGCGTGTGCACGTACACGTGCGTGCGTGCGTCCGTGTGCATGTACACGTGCGTGCGTGCGTGCGTGTGCACGTACACGTGCGTGCGTGCGTGCACTCCAATGTGCTGAACATTACCGCAATAGATGAGAAGACGTATTCCATAGACGAAATAGTGCAAATTGAACAAGTAGAAGGCTTGGAAGAAGTGTACACAAGAAGTGGAAGGCTTGTAGAGGTGGAAGGCTACTGCTGTGTGTCTTCTATAGTGTCCTGCTCATTCAGTACAAACATAAAGCACAGTTCGTATTCCATTATTTTATCTAAGATTTAACTCGTTAAATCTGAGCATGTGGTAATTAATCATAGATTTATGGCGGATGCTATGTTTGTTAGTTCTGTCCTTGCCTATATGTGTTAAATCTGTGTGTCTAATTCTGTCATCTCGTAAATTGTTACAATAATGACATCGTGGGAAAGCTGTCGTGTAGAGGGTATATCAATCAACCCCACGCATGCGCACATGATCACGCAGAGTTATATCAATAAACGCTACGCATGCGCATATGATCACACAGAGTTTGATCAATCAACCCCACGCATGCGCACATGATCACGCAGAGTTATATCAATAAACGCCACGCATGCGCATATGATCACACAGAGTTTGATCAATCAACCCCACGCATGCGCACATGATCACAGAGAGTTGGATCAATCAACCCCACGCATGCGCACATGATCACGTGAACACCATACCAGTTTCATTGCAGGTGTGAAAGTGAAACGTTCTAATCAATAAAACCCCGTCTGCTGCTGTACTAGCTTCCAACATGGCGGGGATGAGAGGTTGGTTTACAATGTAAGATTCGATGTATTTCACTGATGATGTTTTTACTTCCGGCTCCGTTGCATGCTTGCGACACAACTCCATGAGTTTTATATCTGTTCAACTAAAGCTGCTATATGCTCGATGACACAATTGTAATCAACGATGTAGAATTCGAACCACGTACCCTCCACTACCTCACCTTCTGATTGCTAGACATTACCACACAGCTCTTGCCACAACAACAGCTTTTTCATTAAAAATAGACAGCAAATATAGATTAATCAACAATGTAGGATGCGAACCACGTACCTGCCGCTTCCTCATTATTTTATTGCTAGACATTACCACACAGCTCTTGCAACAACAACAGCTTTTTCATTAAAAATAAATGATAAATATGGATTAAATAAATAAATAAATATCAACACACACACACACACACACACACACACACACACACACACACACACACACACACACACACACACAC